>NW_017307170.1:397928-399633 GCF_000935625.1 Nanorana parkeri | reverse complement strand
TTTCCCCTCCATGTTTTTTGTCTTTACTTATTTCTTCTTTTATTATTCTTACACCGATTTTACACTCTTTCTATGACTCTGGCATGAGTAATGTTATCAATTACTGCATCAGTAAACCATTCTTGGGTTGTTATCTTAAAGTGACACTAAACTCAGGAATTAAATCCTAAAAATGCATTCAAGTACCTTAACTATTAACAAAAATGTATCTTATTTGTGATCACTCGGCTGTAGATCCTCAAATCATCTCTGAATTGGTCCTGGCACTGTCCTTTCTACTGTACGGTGGCTACCTTTGGTCCCTGTGTTTTTTTTAAAGTAGCCACCACTCCCATGATAGAATATAATTTCAATACAAATTAGCTAACTAAACATGGGACTGTAGTCCATCAAGGAAGAGAACTTGCAGCTGTGGCTACTCTACAACACACACAAGGAACATGGGGAACATACGTAGCCACTCTCCAGAAGGAAGGAGGGTGTCAGCATGAATTCAGAGATGATTTGAGGATCTACAGCTGAGTGATACATAGATAGGATACATTTTTGTTAATAGTTACGGCACTTAAATGCATTTTTAAGATTGAACTCCTGAGTTTAGTGTCACTTTAAACTTTAATGTTAATTTCTAGATGTTAAAATGGCTGGTGGGGTCCTGTTCAAAATGATGTCTATTATAGGTGATTCAATACTGTGTATGTACTGTGCCTGAGCACACATAGCTGGACATCAAGCAGTATCTACACCTACAAATAAAACAAATGTGCATAAATCATATGATTCACATTTTAAGCTGACCAGGCCCTCTTGTGCCTTTTCACTCATTAGTTTGAACTACACTAAGCCGTACTGTTTCTACTAATATGGACAATCACAGCCCCCTGCCTATTTGTGATTGAAACCTGTGTGTTACTTTGCCTTGTATTACTTTCTATTAAAACTAAAACTATGGTAACAGAAACTTTCCCTTTTTTTTATACCACCGTTTTCAGCATGTAGAAATAATTTTGCTGCCTTATTTCAGTGCCAGTTTTGCTGATATGCACTGTACAAGTGTCACTGGCAGAGGCACAGCACTATCTTCCTGAGGCGGACCCCATCTTGTGGATAAGATTGTGTGCTAGACATGAGACAATATTTTTTTCAAATTGTTAATTTGTTGTTCAATGAAAGCTGTATTCTCCTCACATCAAAACCTGGGGGAGGTCTTTGATTCTGATTAGATTAGACAGGGCAATAATTAAAGCAGAATACCTCTAGTTTTGTATTCGCCAAGTCAGTGTTCTATTCTGAGCCTAATGCCACATGTCAGTAAGGATTACTGGTGATGTCTTACATTAACTTAACAGTAGGGCCATACGTTTTACACACATTCCAGATGGCATACAGCCATAGAGGTGAATTGGCCATATTTATGTATTGTTAGTCCTAACTATGTACAGTATTTTCAGATGCTGACACCTGATTTTACCATGACATACATAATATGAATATTAGATGTTTGAGCTTATTATTTACAGACATGATGAATATTTGTATGTTATAGGCATAGAAAGCAAAATAAATTGCAATCTTCACTGAAGTTAGAAAGAACGGTAACAATGGGTGAAGAAATCTTTTTGTATGCTGTAAACTTTGTCAAATGAGAATGAAAGATCATTGAAAGCGATGTAAAAACAAGGGTTGCTCCCTTTACTGGGGGAAA
>NW_017307170.1:392700-396144 GCF_000935625.1 Nanorana parkeri | reverse complement strand
AAGACCCACTTTAAGACATCTGCTACAACACAATAGCATATGTCATGATGCACATTAAAATCCAGTAACACACTGTGTGTGAGCATTGAGTTGCATTGTAAAGTCAGGCTACATTGGAGAGTTGATTATTGGGGGTATCACATGTCATTACAACTCAGTAAATCCTCCATTTGTTCAAACTGGACTTTTATGGTACCCAGGGCCGGCGCTACCATATAGGCAGGTCAAGCATCTGCCTGAGGGCGCCACTGTGGGGGGCGGAAAGATGCGACTGGGAGGTCGCCCCTTTAAGACGGTCGCCGCGGCGGCGACGATCACATCTCTCTGCGCTCCCTCTCTCTATACCCCCAGTCGCTGCAGCTTCAGAGCGGCCAGGAGGAGAGAAGAGAGGGAGCGTAGAGAGATGTGATCAGCGCCGATATGAAGAGCCGAGCAGAGCAGCGGCAGGGATCCTTTTGATGAGGTGAGACCCGCGTGCCCCTGCAAGGAAGTTCTCGTCTAATAGATCCCTAATGTCACCTTAAGGAGTGCCTGTCACCTCCAATGTACTATTACATAGGGAGCTTGTGAGCCCCCCCATGTGATGTCAATTAAGTTAAGTCAAAAAAAAGAATAATACAATGAAGTTAAATAAAATACATTGAATCCCCCAAAAAAGTGCCCCATACTAATGTAAACAGATGTCGGGTGTGCCTACATGCGAAAATGACAATTACACCACACGTTACATATTCCCGCATGTGCGGTGATATGAGTGAGAATTCTTGGTCCTAATTCTAGGACCAATATTCACAGTTAACTCTAGACTAATGACCTGTACAGTCTTTTAAAGCATCGCCTGTGGACAATTTAGGGTTTTGTATTTTTTTGTTGCTTCATGGGCACACATCATTTTTAAGCTGCGTACGTTTGGTATCTATTTACTTGGCACAACCTTATCTTTTATATTTTACAAAAAAATGGGTATTAAATTGTGTTTTGGGCCGCTAAAATTAACCTAAGTGTGGGCTTGATAATGAGTTGCTCTAATGTTATGCAACATAAAAATTTGCAACTAACTGCCACCGTTTTATTCTACAGAGTCTCTGCTTTCAGGAAATATATCAATTCTAGGGGGGATGGTTGAGTAATTTTATGGCCTAAAATGCGCATTATAACATGTGTGCAAAAAAAACCCCGCTCTGGCAGCGAAAGGGTAAAAGAGGTACTCCATATTGATGTTTTATAAAACATTTTTTGCCTTGGTACAGGTTCCCCATTGCAGTGCCTAGGTACCCAAGCCCTTTGCAAACCTTGTACATTGTCCTTCAAAAAAATTACCAGATTAGGTTCCCATAGACCTAATGTAGTTCAGGCACTAAATTCAGGCTTTGCGGATTTTTCTTAAATGGTCCGCGAATCAAACCCTAGCTGGCACATTCGGCTCATCACTATAAATAACAAGGGTTTAACTGGGTTTTAAAACATCTAGAACATAAGGTCGATCACAATCTCGAAAGCTAATTCTGGTAGATCGCGATCTACCAGTCGATCGCAAAGCTAATTCTGGTAGATCGCGATCAGAAGTTATAGTTGGCTGCTCCGTTTATCTTGGAGCTCAGCTGCTGCTGGCCGGGTGCAGTTCTCAGACATGACCAGCAGGTGTCGCTCTATCCCGGCCAAGCTCCTGACACTGTAAGCCGTGGTTCACAGAGTACAGCATGCAGCGCTCTACTCTGAGGAAGTCTGAGAGCCGGGCCCTGGGGCCACACACATCCGACACAGTCCAATAAGCTCCTGTGCTTAAAGTGTGTCACACCCTAACAAGTGAATATAAAAAGTGGCCATGCCCGCCGCCATTTTGGAGTATATCTTGGTATTTTGGTATACCAAAATATACTCCAAGATGGCGGCACGCATGCCCAGAACGCACTGGTGGCCGATACGGCCGCTGCTGCAGTCTCTTTGTGTGCTTTCGGATTCGGAGACTCGTTGCCTCCGATTTGGAAACAACATTAAAACGTGTTTCCATTGATGAATCAAATGAAAATTTGTTTTTCATTTGTTTCAACCAAAACTAATTTTTTTGTCCTGCACATGTCTATTACACACTGAGATTAGGAACTTTAGGATTTTTTTTAGGAGTTTGGCCATTACAGGTAAAAGTCCCATAGTTTACCTTTTTTCTGATAAGGGCCCATTCACAATAGTACAGTGCGTTCATCGCACTCGCTGTTCTGTTGCGGGAGGTGCTTTGCGGTGCCTTTCGTTGGTAGATCTCATTGAGCTGGTCATATAAAAAGTAGATCTTAACACAAACAATTGTGGGCACCCCTGATCTAGAATATCTGGATGCATAACCTTACCATTATTAATATCATTATGAGATATGGCAATATATGCTTCAGACCAAATCTGAAAATGATCTGACATATGAAACAATCCTACTACCAAAAAATGATTAGATTCTATTTTCGGCTGTTCATTTATACTGTATGTCTGTCATTTAGTTCATATTATCTGTTTTTTGCTATTGCTATTTCTCAATAACATGTAGCCAGATACTGAATCAGTAAACATCCGTGTACTGTTTACTGTTTAAACAAAGTTAGAAAGTCTATAGGGAGGTAAAGGCAAAAAGGGATGTTCAGTAGGAGCTGAACTTTTTCTTTTCTACGGTAAGAAGTTCAGTTATTTAATTAAGGCCTTGTTCACACCAAGTGCGGAGCAGGTGCAGAGCAGATCAGTTGCAGACCGGATCAAAACTGCGTCCAATGTATTCCAATGGTATTTTTTGCTCCAGTTCACATCCCAGCGTGCAGTTGCAGAGCAGATCCAGAGCAGGTGAAAAAACTGCAGCAGGCCCTACCAAAAAGAGGCCGAAACGCATAAAAAACGCAGCAAAACGCATCTAAAAGACTAGCGTGCGTGTGCAGAAACCGGTCCGGATCTGCTCTGCATTTGGTGTGAACCAGGCCTAAGTTATTAGGAATGTAAAAGTACACATTTTCTGCCAAAATTCCTGGAACAACCCCAAATGGAAAAAGATGGACACATTAAACCTTTCAGATTCTATCTAATTAGCAGCAGAGTCTGCAGTTGTTGTGAACTGAAAGATGAGCAGCCAAGTGCTCATTTACTGTCAGAGAAAGCAATCATTTTAATTATGTTTTGAACGTTACTAGTCTCTAATTGAGAAAAGAATGTCTGTGGCTTTTTTTGTACGTTATGTAATTTTCACAGCAAGGATGTTTGTGTCGAGCACTTCTTTATTTAAATATGCTCAGCTCGACGATTAGTTACTGTGGTTTGTTAAGTGTTAATCTACCTTTTCCAGTATAAAAGCAATATAAACTTCACCAATATATTTTTTATATTGCTATTATATTGTATATTATTATTATATATATAATTTGTATTTATTATTAAAATTATTATATTTTATATTTTTATGCTTCCTTCTCT
>NW_017307170.1:391609-392439 GCF_000935625.1 Nanorana parkeri | reverse complement strand
TTATATTTTTATGCTTCCTACTTTTCAGGGGCAAAATCCACATTTTGCCTTCTTTTGTCTACAAAAAATGTTGTCAATTGGGATGCTGTATTTTGTTTTTCTCCCTTTGCTTTTTGTTATCTATAAACTATGTCATAATATTTAGGATTAGTTCACACCATAAGCAGTGCGTTCCGGTCTGATTCTGGCTGGAACGCACTGCCCGCATTGCGGCCGGCTAATTTTTTTCCGGGCTGGAGAGGGTGCGGCAGGCCATTGAAGTGAATGGCACCGTAGCCACGCCCTGTGGCCGCAATACGATCGCAATACGATACATTGTGCCTGCAGTGCGTTCGGGTGCAGTGCAATCAAAATAGTGCTTGCAGCAGAAAACGGACCGGAACGTACTGCTTATGGTGTGAACGAACACTTAGGGGTCTATTCACTAAGCTGCCGTAGGCAGCCGAGTGAATGACCGACCTGAAGTGAAGTGAGCCGAACACTGTTCGGCTATTCACTTCAGGCTGGTACTGCTGATTTCAGCCGTACATCAGCTTGCTTCACATGGCTTTGGGTTGGCCGAACATGCTCAGCATGAAGTGCAGAAAGAGTTCGACTCAGCCGATCCAACATATGGATCGGCTGAGCCGAACATCCGGCAGGCTACTCACTGCAGAAGGAGTTCGACTCAGCCTATTCTTATAGATGCCGAACAGCAGTGAGTGAATAGCCGAATGCCGCTGAGCGGCATTCGGCTCGGCTGTTCTGCTCGGTCCCTCAGAGGGACAGAGCAGAACAGAAAAATAGTTTAAAAAGTAAAAAAAAAGTAAATAGAAAACGATTGTGCGGAG
>NW_017307170.1:390131-391045 GCF_000935625.1 Nanorana parkeri | reverse complement strand
TTTTGTCTACAAAAAATGTTGTCAATTGGGATGCTGTATTTTGTTTTTCTCCCTTTGCTTTTTGTTATCTATAAACTATGTCATAATATTTAGGATTAGTTCACACCATAAGCAGTGCGTTCCGGTCTGATTCTGGCTGGAACGCACTGCCCGCATTGCGGCCGGCTAATTTTTTTCCGGGCTGGAGAGGGTGCGGCAGGCCATTGAAGTGAATGGCACCGTAGCCACGCCCTGTGGCCGCAATACGATCGCAATACGATACATTGTGCCTGCAGTGCGTTCGGGTGCAGTGCAATCAAAATAGTGCTTGCAGCAGAAAACGGACCGGAACGTACTGCTTATGGTGTGAACGAACACTTAGGGGTCTATTCACTAAGCTGCCGTAGGCAGCCGAGTGAATGACCGACCTGAAGTGAAGTGAGCCGAACACTGTTCGGCTATTCACTTCAGGCTGGTACTGCTGATTTCAGCCGTACATCAGCTTGCTTCACATGGCTTTGGGTTGGCCGAACATGCTCAGCATGAAGTGCAGAAAGAGTTCGGCTCAGCCGATCCAACATATGGATCGGCTGAGCCGAACATCCGGCAGGCTACTCACTGCAGAAGGAGTTCGACTCAGCCTATTCTTTGTAAGAGCCGAATGCCGCTGAGCGGCATTCGGCTCGGCTGTTCTGCTCGGTCTCAGAGGGACAGAGCAGAACAGAAAAATAGTTTAAAAAGTAAAAAAAAAGTAAATAGAAAACGATTGTGCGGAGGTAGCAATAGTTTCCTATTGTCCGGCGGCTCTGCTGCCATAAAAAAAAAAACCTCTCCCGCTCCCGGCCACCCAGGAGAGAAACACTGCGGTTTCTTTTTTTTCTTTATTCTGACACGGAGCGATGTCAGAATAGAAAAAAATATATATATATATTTTT
>NW_017307170.1:387893-389851 GCF_000935625.1 Nanorana parkeri | reverse complement strand
GGCTCCGCCCAGCTTCGGCTTTCAGCACGGCTCAGCCGAGCTGATGCATATGCGTTCGGCTCGACTGAACCGCTCGGCCACGTTCGGGAGCTGTACGGGTTGTAGTTAATAGCCCGTACAGCACCCCTTCGGTTCTACTGAACTGAAGGGGTCCTGAGGCCGAAGCTAGCCGAAGGATCGGCCGAAGCTATGGCTAGTGATGGCTCCTGTGAATAGACCCCTTAGTATGCTAAATTTGTGGAAAGGTGTGGAAGTGTGGAAATGTTTAATTGTAACATTATTTAACAAAAAATTACATGCACATCTGCAGAAATACAGCATCACAGGTTACCTTTGACGCAAATAATAGCACATGTGTGCATGTAAAAGATTAATTGGTAATTGCAACCATACACAATGCATTTACAAAGACATAAACAATGATCAGAACACAATAATCTAGCACCATCAATCATTTCTATGTGAGTAAAATGGAAAATATGTAAGTGCCTGGCATCTTGTTATCTCTTACAGAGATCTTCATTTTAGAGCTACCTTTGTGATCATAGAAGAATTGATCCTAGACATGTTCGTTAGCCGTAGTCTGTACGAATTCTCGTTTGTGGACGAATTTTAATTGCAGCAAAGTGACATTAGACAAAAAAAAAACTTGTTTCTTATAGTCTGCAAGGGAGAAAAAAAAAGCGTGGGGTTCCTCCCAATTGATACCAGACCCTTTAGGTCTGTTCGGTCGGAATGATAGAAGGGAACCCCCAAGTGAAAACAAAAAAAAAAAGTGCGTGGGGTTCCCCCCAAAATCCATATGAGGCCCTTTAGGTCTGGTAGGAATTTGAAGGGGAACCCCTCTAAATGGGGAAAAAAGTGGGGTTCCCCCTAAAATTCCTACCAGACCCTTGATCCGAGCACAGACAGGGCAGGAAAGGGGGGGGCGATTGAGTGCCTCCCGTCCCTGCGCCTTACCAGGCCACGTGCACTTGACATTGGGAGGGTGTCCCAAGGGCCTCTCCCCACAACCCTGACCCGGTGGTTGTGCGTGTCTGCGGACAGGGGGGCTTATTTGCGTTGGGTACCCCTTTAATTAAGGGGGCACCCAGATGCCGCCCCATGTGAATGAGTAAGGGGTACTTGTACTCCTACTCATTCACTAAAGGGTTAGTTCAATGTAAATAAATAAACCACACTTTTAGAAAAAATCCTTTAATTGAAAAAAAAAAAAGTACATTGTCCTCCAAGGGCAGCCATAAGAGCAGCAAGCCCATTGCATCAGACGGCAGAGCTGCACAGGTGCAGGGCGCTGTTGTCTCCCAGCACACTTCCAGGAACTCAGCTGTGTGGGAGGTTTTCAGCACATGTGCAGCAGACCACAGCATTGCTATTTGCAATATGTGTCTCAAGTGGATCAAGCGTTGCAAAACATCAACCACTTGGGTAACACGTGCTTGAAGAAACGTCTGGCCACCTGCCAAGCCACCAATTGGCAAGAGTACCCGAAAAAGGTCCACACTTCTTCTCGCTCCTCATCTGTCATCTCTATCCCCACTATACGTCATGCCATCTGTAATATCTAAATTGCCTTGGCTTCCTGAAATAAGCTAACTTGCTATTCTCTGCTTCCAATGATGATAACGATACAATGGTTAAAAGAAGCAATGGTCTTATTTATTTATACACAAATCTAATCAAACATAATAAAAGATACAAACAGATATAATAAGACAATCAAGAGAATACTTTACAGCAAGTCCGTCCTCTGGTTCCTATATCCTGGCTGGGCTCAAAGAGAGAGCAATATTGCCGCGCACGGACTTTTATACCCATTCATACACATACATCGACACCCCCTTTACCCAGAATTCCGCATGTCCCTTAAATGTCTTTCGGCCAATCGGCATGGTCCTTCACATTTGTCCACATGCACTGTAGTCCTCCAGCAGGGGGCACCATCGTACTGCAGATCA
>NW_017307170.1:338340-386733 GCF_000935625.1 Nanorana parkeri | reverse complement strand
TCCCGGCCACCGAGGAGAGAAACACTGCGGTTTCTTTTTTTTCTTTATTCTGACACGGAGCGATGTCAGAATAGAAAAAATAAATAAAAAAATGTTCCCATTGAAATACATTGCTACATTACTATTGGCTATTTCAATTTGCAATAGCCAATAGTAAACTAGCATTGTACCCGCCCTCTGCTGATGGACCTGATGGAGAACTGCAGCAGAGGGCGGGTACAATGCAAATATAGAATAAAGAAAAAAAGAAACAGCAGTGTTTCTCTCCTGGGTGGCCGGGAGCAGGAGACTCCCGGCGCCAAGGAGAGTTAGCTTTTTGGAGATCAGTGTCCCTGGTTAGCAGGTAACCAGGGACGCTGATCTCTCTGCAAGTGGCCAGAGCCAGCCGTAAGATCACGGCTGGCTCCGCCCAGCTTCGGCTTTCAGCACGGCTCAGCCGAGCTGATGCATATGCGTTCGGCTCGACTGAACCGCTCGGCCACGTTCGGGAGCTGTACGGGTTGTAGTTAATAGCCCGTACAGCACCCCTTCGGTTCTACTGAACTGAAGGGGTCCTGAGGCCGAAGCTAGCCGAAGGATCGGCCGAAGCTATGGCTAGTGATGGCTCCTGTGAATAGACCCCTTAGTATGCTAAATTTGTGGAAAGGTGTGGAAGTGTGGAAATGTTTAATTGTAACATTATTTAACAAAAAATTACATGCACATCTGCAGAAATACAGCATCACAGGTTACCTTTGACGCAAATAATAGCACATGTGTGCATGTAAAAGATTAATTGGTAATTGCAACCATACACAATGCATTTACAAAGACATAAACAATGATCAGAACACAATAATCTAGCACCATCAATCATTTCTATGTGAGTAAAATGGAAAATATGTAAGTGCCTGGCATCTTGTTATCTCTTACAGAGATCTTCATTTTAGAGCTACCTTTGTGATCATAGAAGAATTGATCCTAGACATGTTCGTTAGCCGTAGTCTGTACGAATTCTCGTTTGTGGACGAATTTTAATTGCAGCAAAGTGACATTAGACAAAAAAAAAACTTGTTTCTTATAGTCTGCAAGGGAGAAAAAAAAAGCGTGGGGTTCCTCCCAATTGATACCAGACCCTTTAGGTCTGTTCGGTCGGAATGATAGAAGGGAACCCCCAAGTGAAAACAAAAAAAAAAAGTGCGTGGGGTTCCCCCCAAAATCCATATGAGGCCCTTTAGGTCTGGTAGGAATTTGAAGGGGAACCCCTCTAAATGGGGAAAAAAGTGGGGTTCCCCCTAAAATTCCTACCAGACCCTTGATCCGAGCACAGACAGGGCAGGAAAGGGGGGGGCGATTGAGTGCCTCCCGTCCCTGCGCCTTACCAGGCCACGTGCACTTGACATTGGGAGGGTGTCCCAAGGGCCTCTCCCCACAACCCTGACCCGGTGGTTGTGCGTGTCTGCGGACAGGGGGGCTTATTTGCGTTGGGTACCCCTTTAATTAAGGGGGCACCCAGATGCCGCCCCATGTGAATGAGTAAGGGGTACTTGTACTCCTACTCATTCACTAAAGGGTTAGTTCAATGTAAATAAATAAACCACACTTTTAGAAAAAATCCTTTAATTGAAAAAAAAAAAAGTACATTGTCCTCCAAGGGCAGCCATAAGAGCAGCAAGCCCATTGCATCAGACGGCAGAGCTGCACAGGTGCAGGGCGCTGTTGTCTCCCAGCACACTTCCAGGAACTCAGCTGTGTGGGAGGTTTTCAGCACATGTGCAGCAGACCACAGCATTGCTATTTGCAATATGTGTCTCAAGTGGATCAAGCGTTGCAAAACATCAACCACTTGGGTAACACGTGCTTGAAGAAACGTCTGGCCACCTGCCAAGCCACCAATTGGCAAGAGTACCCGAAAAAGGTCCACACTTCTTCTCGCTCCTCATCTGTCATCTCTATCCCCACTATACGTCATGCCATCTGTAATATCTAAATTGCCTTGGCTTCCTGAAATAAGCTAACTTGCTATTCTCTGCTTCCAATGATGATAACGATACAATGGTTAAAAGAAGCAATGGTCTTATTTATTTATACACAAATCTAATCAAACATAATAAAAGATACAAACAGATATAATAAGACAATCAAGAGAATACTTTACAGCAAGTCCGTCCTCTGGTTCCTATATCCTGGCTGGGCTCAAAGAGAGAGCAATATTGCCGCGCACGGACTTTTATACCCATTCATACACATACATCGACACCCCCTTTACCCAGAATTCCGCATGTCCCTTAAATGTCTTTCGGCCAATCGGCATGGTCCTTCATATTTGTCCACATGCACTGTAGTCCTCCAGCAGGGGGCACCATCGTACTGCAGATCATTCCTTGGCCTAGGTCAGCACCTTGTCCTTTGATCTTTAGACAATGGACAGTCACCTTCATATGCAAATCCGGATATCTTGACGTGTCTTCCCAATGCGCCTACACCCCTATCAACACCACAGGGTGCAACGCTTGATGTCTTGTCCAGATGAATGAATGTCACCTTTCTCATCTCCCCTGCCATGCCCCAGGCATGAACAACACACAGTTGGTCTCTTTGATGAGCAATGCAATCAAGATTTGAAGATATCTGTTCGGCAGCTTTCGTACATGAAAATGTTGTACACTCCAACATATGCCGCTTTGTGCCTGAATGGCACACATCCAGCCATTTTCCATAAAGGATCTCCACGTCGCTATTTCTTGGCCTTCTCCTCTCAGATGACTTCGTAGGGGACTGCGATATGGGCAAACACCAGCAAAGGGGTATCCATTCATTCTCCAACATTCACTCAGAATACCTAAATGGTAGTTCCAAACCAACCTTAAGACCTAGTACCCAGAGGATGGACTGACTGCAACTATTATAAAAATTAATACATTTCACTCCAGCATTAACCCTTAACCGACAAAAACAGTAACACAGTAAAATAAAAAAAATGTTTACATACTCCCATAGACAAAAAAAAAATGTTTTTACATACTCCCATAGAAAAGTGACAAATTATGTCCTTGGAGAAACAATCACACGAACTTTACATTTTAAACTCCATCCCCTATATCCCATTTTGTTAAGCACGGCTTGGGATCATGCAAGCCCGCTCATCATGGTCTGCCCTGCCACAATTTTGGCATCCTCTGGGCTGTTCTGGACACCTGATTGGCAGTAAAGCCTCCAAGACCTTACTGTCAATCTGTCCTCCAACTCTACTATCCATATTCGAAATCCTTTTGTATATATTTCAGGTTCAACAACACATATACACTTATAAAAGAAGCAATGGTCTTATTTATTTATACACAAATCTAATCAAACATAATAAAAGATGCCGCGCACGGACTTTTATACCCATTCATACACATTCATCGACACCCCTTTACCCAGAATTCCGCATGTCCCTTAAATGTCTTTCGGCCAATCGGCATGGTCCTTCACATTTGTCCACATGCACTGTAGTCCTCCAGCAGGGGGCACCATCGTACTGCAGATCATTCCTTGGCCTAGGTCAGCACCTTGTCCTTTGATCTTTAGACAATGGACAGTCACCTTCATATGCAAATCCGGATATCTTGACGTGTCTTCCCAATGCGCCTACACCCTTATCAACACCACAGGGTGCAACGCTTGATGTCTTGTCCAGATGAATGAATATCACCTTTCTCATCTCCCCTGCCATGCCCCAGGCATGAACAACACACAGTTGGTCTCTTTGATGAGCAATGCAATCAAGATTTGAAGATATCTGTTCGGCAGCTTTCGTACATGAAAATGTTGTACACTCCAACACCATCTCAAAAGCCTCCACTGAGAGGGATGATGGTATAGCATTGGGTATCACAGATCCTTCCGCAAAATCTGCCAGCAACCCATCAGCTGTAAATTTGACCAGTCAAATTTCATTGTCTCCTTGCTGCTGCACCGGAAAAAAAAAATACTGTCCCAGCCATCCACATGCTCAGCGTCTCAATGCCAGCTTGTATAAAATTGTTTGCTTTACAACTGCTGCCTTTCCATCTGGTGGACTCTGTCCCTTCCACGAGTTTGCAGAATGTGTTGTACCATAGTGGCAGGTTCCCAAACGCCATTTCTTTTCACGTAAGGCCATTCCAGCTCTGTACCATCATGTGGAAGGCAATGTTTTGGCCTCGTTGGACAAGGCAGTCAGCGGCAAGGTCCACATTGCTGCCGACACGTGATCCAGCAAGCATGGTCAGGAACGTTATATGTTCTTCACGGCACACAGGGTAACTCTGCTTGCAGCTGGGAAGGATCCAGAATGGGGCTCAGTGCTTGAGCTTGTTCAGCCACCACGCCACCAAAAAGCTGATGATATGAGATCTGTCTGCTCCACCCCTACCTCTTCATCCTCCACGATGGCCTCTTCTGCTGAATTGTCCAGTGAACCAGCAGTTCTCCCTAAGTGTTCAAGGGGCTACGCAATGGGTCAGGCTAAAAGATGCCATGCAGTGCTTGAGCTGGTTTGTCTAGGGGACTGGAGCCACACCGGGGCAGAGATTCTGTCAGCTCTGCAGGGGCAGACCCAGAGGTGGTTAACACCACGCCAGCTTGAGCCAGGAATGGTTGTATGCAACAATGGCAGCAACCTTCTCTCTGCCCTCTGACTGGGAAAGTTGACACATGTACCATGCTTGGCAAATGTCCTCGTTTTGGTGGTGCAGTGTTTCTTAACCAAGTACCCAGGGCTGCAAGATCTTCTTAGGCAGACCAGAAGAGTCTGTAGCCATTTCAGATGCTCATACCCAGTCAGTGTTCATCTGGCTGAAATTCAACGTGAATTCTACCTGCCCACAAACTGTCTGATTTGTGACATGCCCACCAGGTCGAACTACACTTTGGCGATGCTGCAGAGGCTTCATGTGCAGGGCAGAGGGCCATCAACAAGTACCTGTGTGAGTATGGCACAAGGACAGGCTCAGGGGACTTTGGCTTTTTTCCCCACGCCGGTGGCTGGTGATAAAGGATGCATGCGCTGTACTGTCACCATTTGAGCAGGCAACATGGATGGTGAGCTGTGACAATGCATGCATCAGTGACACTATCCCTCTTGTGTTCCTGCTGGAGATTACTCTGCAGGGAATTATGGATTGGGCACTTGAGGCAGAACAGCGGGGAGGAAGAGGAGGACTACCTTTCCTCTCAAGGCCCCCCTTATGCAGAAACCAATCCTGCGGGTCCACAGATCCCACAAGAGGAGGAGGATTATGTCATCCGTGGGGGCATTGAAGCAGAGGGTGACATACGGCAGTCCTCAAGGGAGAGTTTTCTGTCCCCAGAAACCCAAGGAGTAGTACGTGGCTGGGGGGAGGTAGTGCACGATAGTATCATCCTCATTGACCCTGAAGACTCTGATTTTTATGTCTCCTCAAACTTACAGTTGTAAGGCCATAGCCGGGAGTTCGCTTGCTACTACGCATGCCCGGGTCCCAGCCTTCTGGGTCGCCGGAAAACATGCGTTGGCACGCATGCGCACAACGGAATGTGGCACACAGGAAGTGACACAATGGCACACAGGAAATGACTCACGGCCCTCTAATAGATGTTCCTATTTAAATTAGCTGGCCCAATGGGTCGGTACTGAACAGTCTTTCAGCTCGTGCTTGTGTTCCTGCTGATCTGTTGCCTGTTACCTCGACCCAGATTGCTGCTGACTTCAACTGATTGCTGCCTGCCCCTGACCTCTGCTAGTTATCTGGACTCTGCCTCTGCCTGATCTTTCTATACCATGCTGACCATCTGGCTTGACCACTAGCTTGTTTGACCTCATTCCAGTTTCTGCTGCAAACCTCTCTGACATCACAGTTGTGCACCAGCCCTGCTCACCCTTCCAGGGATCCAGTTGCTGGACTTCTACCAGGCACCGTGTCTGAACACGACTGGCACCCTTGCTTCTCTCTGTCTACTCGCTCCCTGTTCCCACATCCAGGGGTGTGAGACAAGAGCCGCAAGGGAGGCCTCCTCTGCTAATCGGTCCTCCACCAGGTACATGATAATGGTGCATGGGCTCCCTTATTCTGCAAAGCCTGCGAAACGACCCGAGGATTCGTGGTATCAAGGAGAGGGAACATTACTGGTTGGCAACCCTTCTTAATCAATGTTACAAGTGTAAAGTTGGAGAGCTCATTCTGCCCTCACAGAGGGAGCACATGATGATGATGAAACAACTTGAGGACGCGTTGGGATCTCTGGAAGACTGCCTAGGCTGCCTAACTTTGTGGGTGATTATTATATTTTAAAGTAATGTTCTTGGTTTAGCGCACCACCAACACTCAAGGCCCAATTTTTCCGCACCCGCATGTGACAGATGCATATAATTAAAACATTTTTACAATTCTTAAAATTTTGTACAGCAGGGCCCATTCCTGCGCTCCCCAAACGTAACCGTGAGGGGTTACAGTGTTCAGGCACCAACAACACCCAGCCCCAAGTTTTCCGCACCCGCATGTGGCAGGTGCATATAATTTGATTTTTTTTCAGCAGGGTCCAATCCTGCACTTGTTAAGAATTACTCTGAAGGGTTATGGTGTGAAGGCACCGCCACCACTAAAGATCCAATTTTTATCGGCACCTGTGTGGCACTGAGGGATTACAGTGTGCAGACAACACCAACACCATTGGCCCAATTTTTGGGGGGCACCTGTATGACAGGTGCATATAATATTTTTTGAGCCGGGTACAATCC
Organism: Nanorana parkeri; assembly: GCF_000935625.1. Taxonomy (NCBI): domain Eukaryota; kingdom Metazoa; phylum Chordata; class Amphibia; order Anura; family Dicroglossidae; genus Nanorana; species Nanorana parkeri. Next base: position 380,012 of record NW_017307170.1, on the reverse strand, counting down.
TGCACTCGTCAAGAATAACTCTGAAGGGTTATGGTGTGAAGGCACCGCCAACACTAAAGGCCCAATTTTGAAGCACCTGTTGTTACTTTCATCCAACGTCTGCAAAAGAGACACCAGAATTTATCAAAAAAATCTCTAACCCTCTAAAAACAGAAGTCGCAACTAGATTGATTGTTTATGGACTGTATATTAATAGTGTTAAAAGAGCTCCAGTTAAACTGGGGGTTAGTCCAGATAAGATGTAAGCACTGATCCCGCAGCCTGGTTAGTTAGATAGGGAAACATCCATGTAAAAGCACTGTGAAGAAAACATTGGGGTCTATTCACTAAGCTGCCGTAGGCAGCCGAGTGAATGACCGACCTAAAGCGAAGTGAGCCGAATGCTGTTCGGCTATTCACTTCAGGCTAGTACGGCTGATTTCAGCTGTTTATCGGCTGAAATCAGCTGTACATGGGGTGGCTTCGGGTCGGCCGAACATGCTCTGCATGTTTGGCCGACCCGAAGTGCAGAAGTAGTTCGACTCAGCCGATCCAACATCTGGATCGGCTAAGCCGAACCTTCTGCAGGCTACTCGCTGCTGTTCGGTCTATTCTTATAGATGCCAAACAGCAGTGAGTGAATAGCAGAATGCAGCATTGTGTAGCATTGTTAATGTTTTCATTGTCCCTATTGGGTGGTTTCTGCTTACATTCTGTATTTGCAATATGGCCTTGGGAAGGAAGAAATACGGAAACTTTCCAACAAAGATGCAACAACATGTAATAAAACATATCTGTTAGTACAGCAGAGAAGAGTTAGAACACATAAGTAAAAAATACAGCTAGTCCAGTTTCCTTGATTTAGTTTTTACAGATATACCTTCTTTGGTTTATATGATATACCATAACAGTCAATAATTAGCTGTCATATGTCATAAATAACAATATTAGTGTTATGCGATCCAGTTTTCATCTGAAGTATTATTATAATTGGTTGTATATATACAACAATCATATACATATTGTAATATTCAGGGCAGATATGACCCGTAGCCAGCCGTATCAGCGAAAAAACTTTATTATTTTCTTCAAACAATCAAAGATTCGGCTCATCGCCTGTATATCAAGTCCCATCCCAGCCTGCTCACAGAGGATTCCAGTACTATGGACACAGGTGCCCAGCAGTGTCTCGGTAGACGGTGTTCCACAGCTTAACTCCTCACAGACAGCACTGACTGGCTTCCTGTTCCTTTTTAACACACCCTCTGGCTGGTGGGTTAACCCTTTCCTTACCAGAACTGGCTGTAGTCAGGGATGGAGGCTCTGTCCCACCCAAAAATCTTTCTGAGCCTTTGGATTCTGGGACCCATGTATAACAATTCTGGGAAGACTGCCTAGCAGTTTCCCTTACAAGTCTGATCTGGAACCCCTTACCCTGCTTGGCGTGAACCCTGAATACAAGGTGACCTAAACAAGGGAGGGATATACCATCCATCTAGGACCATGTCCTGACATCCTGTACAATATATATAACAGCTTCAACTCTTCTGGTAAGGCTGTCCACAAGGTTTAGGAGTGTGTCTATGGGAATGTTTGACCATTCTTCCAGAAGTGCATTTGTGAGGTCAGGTACTGATATTGGACGAGAAGGCCTGGCTCGCAGTCTCCGCTCGAATTCATCCCAAAGGTGTTCTATCGGGTTGAGGTCAGGACTCTGTGCAGGCCAGTCAAGTTTCTCCACCCCAAAATTGCTCATCCACGTCTTTATGAACCTTTATGAAGGAAGGGGCCATCCCCAAACTGTTACCACAAAGTTGGGAGCATGAAATTTACCAAAATGTCTTGATATGCTGATGCATTAAGAGTTGCCTTCACTGGAACTATGGGCCCAAGCCCCAACCCCTGATAAACAACATAATCCCCCCTCCACCAAACTCTACCCTTGGCACAATGCAGTCAGGCAAGTACCGTTCTACTGGCAACCGCCAAACCCAGACATGTCCATCGGATTGCCAGACAGAGAAGCATGATTCATCACTCCAGAGAACACGTCTCCACTTCTCTAGAGTCCAGTGGCGGCGTGCTTTACACCACTGCATCCAACACTTTGCATTGCACTTGTATGTAAGGCTTGGATGCAGCTGCTCGGCCATGGAAACCCATTCCATGAAACTCTCTACGCACTGTTGTTGTGCCAATCTGAAGGCCACGTGAGGTTTGGAGGTCTGTAGCTATTGACTCTGCAGACAGTTGACGACTTCTGCGCACTGTGCGCTTTAGCATGTGCTGAACCCGCTCTGTCATTTTACGTGGCCTACCACTTCATGGTTGGGTTGCTGTTGTTCCCAGTTGCTTCCACTTTGTTATAATACCACTAACAGTTGACCCGTGTAATAGTTAGTAGCAAGGAAATTTCATGGAGGGACTTAGTGCACTGGTGGCAACCTATCACAGTACCACACTTGAATTCACTGAGCTCCTGAGAGCTCTCTCATGCCACATATAGATTCCCCATCTTTAGTTTAGAATTTCAAAGACTACAAATATGACTAAAACCTCCTACTACCCAAAAAAACAAATGCATGTGTGTATAACAGAAGCATAAAACATATGGCATTAGTATGCATCAGTAAGGTCCATGTTAAAATGCTAATGGTGTATTACATATTTGCTAAAACTGGTTTGTGCCAATCAAAACAATGTCCCCAACGAAATGAGGAAAATATTAGAGGGTTTTTCACAAAGCTAGCCAAAGGATCAGCCGTAGCTCCGGCTGATCCTTCGGGTAGCTTCAGCCGCCAGACTATAGCAATAGCACGATAGTCCGTACAGCTCCCGAAGCTGGCCGAGCGGCTCAGCTGAGTCGAAGGCATATGCTTCGGCTCGACTGAGCCGAAGTGAAACACGAAGCGGGGCAAACTGCCGGCTGAAAGCTTTGCAACTGACAGCTGATCTCATGACTTGCTCTGACCCAGTTGCAATGACAGACTTACTGCTAGCTCTGCCCAATTGTTTCTTTCTTTTTTTTCTTTTTTCAATAATCTTTATTTTTCTTTTTTTCAATAAACTTTAATATTTTTTTTTTTAAATCTTTATTTTTTAAAATTGTTTTAATTGTTTTAAAACAGATGTTGGATCGGCTGATTCGAACTCCTTCTTCACTTCGGCTCAATCTAACATGCCGAGCATGTTCGGCTGAACCGAAGCCAGCCGAAGCAAGTTGATGTACGGCTGATTTCAGCCGATGTACGGCTGAAATCAGCTGTACAAGCCTGAAGTGAATAGCCGCACAGCGTTCGGCTCACTTCACTTCGGGTGGGTTATTCACTCGGCTGCCTTCAGCAGCTTTGTGAATAACCCTCTTAGTTCCAAACATGCATAATGTATAACCACACAAAAGCTGCATTATATTCAGGGCCGGCCTTAGGCCTTTAGGCGCCCTGTGCGAGAAAGCTTTACAGCGCCCCTCAGTGACCACACCCCTCAGTGGCCACACCCTTTAGTGGCCACACCCCCAGTAACCACACCCATTTATTTCCCAGGACGAGCTGTGTCGGTCGCACAGCGCCCTTGTTGCCATGGCACCCTGTGCGGCCGCACTGCTCGCACACCCCTAAGGCCGGCCCTGATTATATTGCTAAACGAAGATCCAGCTTCTACCAATTTATCTAGCATTACACAACACTCCAGAGCTTTAATTAGCTACAGAGTTGCACTATAGAGGACCCATGGGCATTCACTGTAGTCTAACTTTGATAACAGTTTTCTGAAATCGTGATCATGTTTGTTTTACAAGAGAACAAGCTCAAGGTAAGCAGACACGTTCCTTTTGCCATTTTAGAGATGTCAAACGAAATTCTAGAGGATTTGTACTAGGATTCAGCAGACTAAGGAATATTCATGGGCATAATTCTAGATTACCATTGTGTCTGGAGACTTAGTAATGGAACTTTTTGTTTTTGGTGTTTGCTTGCTTGCTTTGGTGTTTGGTGCTTGCTTGCTATCTTTCATTTTGTAAAAACAGCATCATAGTCAAATTTCTAGGGATCCTGTTTGTAGTCTGTTAGGCATTTTTACATTAATCTATCTGATCTACCTGAAATGTGTTATATTTTTTTAAACAACTTGACATGGTATGTTTTAATGATGTTGTGAATGCTGAATTAATAATATTATGCAGTTGTGCAGAAAACAGCTAAGGCAAAGTACAGGAACTAAGACATGCTGTAGTATATGGCACCATACTTAGCTTCTGGAAAAGTATCAGCCCGTTTTGAAGAATATATGTAGACAAATTTTTCTCTAGGTAATCCACACCAAACACCACTCAAATTCCAGAACCGGCTTGCACTGTGATTGCATCCTAGGTGCAGGCGAACAAGTGCTCTACCGCCTATAGCAACCAAATCTAGAAATAGCCGCACAAGGTTCTAATCTTTCCCCACTCCATCCAAAACTAGAAAAAATTGAAAATAGCCACACTCCAAGGGTCTTTTTTGAAGATAAAAATCGTTATTTATGAAGCATACATACCGTAAGTTCCTCCCCATGCATACTCAACCTTTAGAGGTTGGTGCTTATCGACATTCCAGTTTACTCATAGAGATGACTCTGATTAGAGATTAAGCATGTGTGGAAAGGATGTATTCCCTCCATAAATAATGATTTTTATCTTCGGTGAAGACCCTTGGAATGCGGCTATTTCGAATTTTTTTGGGACAGAGTGGGGAAAGATTAGAACCCCTGTAAGTTTTACTGCTCTCCGGGATGTTGTTAGAGAGACCCCTACTTATTTCCCATTCTAGTGACACCATTTTTTACACACATAAATTGAGGGAAACACATACAAAGTAAAGTAGGGAAGTGTTTGAACATGTGTCAGCTTTTTATTGTTGTCTGTATCTCTGTTGCAGCTTTTCCTCTCTTCCTGTCTGGTAAAACTTTGTCCCCAGAACAGAAAGTGAAGGCTAATCTCTCTAAATATAACAATCATTTTCTGCAAATAAATGACAATCCGACTTTAATTTTTTTTATTTTAAAATGGCTGGTGTGGGTCCTGTTCAACATGGGACCTATTACAAGTTATTTAATACTGCGCACGTAGGTACTACAATATTTTGAGTGGTTTTTTTTTCTGTGAATAAATTAAAGTGACACTAAACTGCAGAGTTAAATCTTAAAAATGTATGCAGTACCTTAACTAATAACAAAAATTTTACTAACCCTAATATGCCCTACTTACCTTCTTCCTCCTCTTCTCTTCTTAGCTAATATTGCTTGCTAATTTGTTTTTTTCTTTCTTTTTACCATTAATAATTACATTATTGTCATGCCTTGTAACAGAAACATCATTTTAGTGTAATTTTTGTATTTTAAATGGGGCAAAATATAGATTAAAATGTGTCATTTTTATTTACATTAAAATGACTTATTTTTTTAAGTCATGTTTATCTTTTTGATTACATTGAAAATAGAATATTGTTTTCAAGTAATATTGCCAAAAGAAAGCCATATGTATGTATTACTTTGTTATTTTAAGTAATGAGAAGGTTATCATCAAATAGACTGGAGCATGGTAAAAATGTAAAAATGCCTCTGGTCCAAAAGAGGTATAAAGGTATGGTGTGGGTTTAATGGCTGTAAGCTCTCCACTGAAGAAATATCTTTTATTAACACCCACTGTCATTGTGACAAATAAAATTAGCAAAATCCTCCCCAATGTGGATACAGACACCAATAAAAATCTGACAAATGTTCTGAAAAACCGTTCCTTACTCTATTCAAATCATATATGCTGTACATAAAAAAAAGTTTTGGCTGGAGTTCTGCTTCTGGATTGTTTGTTGTGAGAGCTAAATGGCAAATAAAGGCAAAACTTTTTTTTAACTTCTAGATGGTGTGGAGAGGGGTTAGAACACCTGCCAGGTTTTAATTGCTGTCTGTGTTCCTGTTAGGTACCCCCCATCTTTAAATGGGGCACTTGTTCTGGTGACCCTGCTGACCACCAGGGATTTCCCTCCCTTTGGAAGGATTTCTACTCACTTCCTAAAAGTGGTTATCAGACAGAAAGTGGATGGAAATCTCCCCAAAGAGACACAGATGGATAAATAACAGCTGACAGGGGTTTATAACCTTCCCTTACTCTCTCCAAAACTAAAAAGAAAAAAACTTGTAGCTTTAGTTCTACTTGACCTTTCCAACACAGAGGCCATTTAAAGTAATAGATAGCTAATTTCATGGTATGGACAGGGTGGAAAATCCATCTTCACAATGACTTGAACTGGTGTGAGTGTGCTCACCCCACAGAATTTTAGTGTGGGTGCTAATTTACAGTTTCATTCAGATTTGACAATGCTTTGTATGACCTTCCATCAGTGGTGACTCTAGGAACAATATATAGGGGGGCACATAAGATACCACAGTCAAAACTGGGGGGGCACTAATAATTTTATAGGTACAGCACACTGTGGCGGAGGGATCCCTCATCACTGCTGTGCATGAGAGCAATTGCTGCGATCCTTGTAGTTCTGGTACTGACTCCTGTCAACTGTATAGGGACTACAAATCTCAGCTATACATTATACAACAATGCAGAATACCAGCAGCCATAGAGCACTAGAGATCTCCGCAATACATTATACAGCAATACAGAATAATACCACCAGTAATGTAACGCAGAGTGCAGAGGTCAGTAATGTAATGCAGAGTGTGGAGGTCTGTTGTAACGCATAATGCGGCGGTCAGGGGTGCGTGTAACGCAGAGTGCGGCGGCCAGGGGTGTGTGTAACGCAGGGTGCACAGGTCAGGGGTGCGTATAACGCAGGGTGCAGCGGTCAGGGGTGCCTGTAACGCAGGGTGCATGCAACACAGGGTGCGGCGGTCAGGGGTGCGTGCAACACAGGGTGCCGAGGTCAGCAGTGCATGCAACGCAGAGTGTGGCGGTCATGGGTGCGTGCAACGCAGGGTGCGGCGGTCAGGGGTGCATGCAGCACAGAGTGCAGCAGTCAGGGGTGCATGCAGCGCAGAGTGCGGCGGTCAGGGGTGCGTGCAGCGCGGAGTGTGGCGGTCAGGCGTGCGTGCAACGCATAGTGCGGCGGTCAGGGGTGCGTGCAACACAGGGTGCGGTGGTCAGGCACGCCTGCAGCGCAGTGTGCGGCGGTCAGGGATGCGTGCAACGCAGAGTGCGGCGGTCAGAGGAGTGTGCAGAGCAGAGTGCGGCGGTCAGGGGTGCGTGCAGCGGTCAAGCATGCCTGCAGTGCAGGGCGTGGCGGTCAGGCGTGCGTGTAACACAGGGTGCGCTGGTCAGGGGTGCGTGTAACGCAGGGTGCGCTGCTCAGGGGCGCATGTAACGCAGGGTGCGCTGGTCAGGGGTTCATTGCAGATAGAAAATGTGCTTACATTTCTGATGTGCTCAGTCCTCGTGCCCTCTTCTTCCTCTCCGAGTGGTGGCGGGGGGAGGGGAGGAGCATTGATCCCCAAGCAGCCTTATGCCTTGTTCACACCAAGTGTGGAGCAGGTGCAGAGCAGAGCAGTTACAGACCGGAGCAAAACTGCGTCCAATGTATTCCAATGGTATTTTTAGCTCCAGTTCACATCGTAGCGTTCAGTTCTAGAGCAGGTAAAAAAACTGCAGCAGGCCCTGTTTTAACTGCTCTGGAACGCATGTAAACGCATCAAAAACGCATGCAAACGCCTGGAACGCACTGAAAGCCCATGTTAAACAGTGAAGTGGGTGGGAAGCACTTTCCCTTCAGCAGAACTGACAGATTGGCGCCGTATTAGCGGCGATCTGTAAGAGCTGCCGAAGTGAAAGTGCTGCCCGCCCACTTCACTGTACGGGCTCCTCGGCAGTCGATAGCCAGCTGAATCTTCCCCCGACCATCGCAGCTGCCCCCCCTGTAGCGACGCCTATGCCTTCCATGGCCAAGTTTGTCAAAAGAGACCTATGAGGTGAGTGATTTATACTTATCCTCATAGTTAGAGCCGATGTGTGACAATGAAGGTGTCACATGTCCACTCTATAGATCAGGAAGTGAGCAAACGCATACCATCACTCACTCACTTCCCGATCATCTCCCTACCAGAGACGTGCGGTCAGGGGAGGCAGGTGAGCTAAAGCCTCAAATAGAATTATGGAAGAAAAAGCTGTCAGCTTCGAATCTGAAGCTGACAGCTTTTTCTCCATTCAGTGCGGCTTGTTACAGGTTACACAGAAGGGAAATCCTCACCGCTGTGTAACCTGTCATGGACGGGCAGCGCTGCATCCGGCTTTTGACAGGTAGTTAGGTTACACAGCAGCGGGCTTCCTCACTGCTTGTGTAACATAACTATTGAGGAAAGAGCTGTCACAGCCTCTATTCTTTGTTAGAGGTGTGAGCTCTGTGGATGGCTTGGACCAATGGCAAAGCGCCATTGGTCCAAGCTGTCCATTCAAAAAAAGAAAAAAACCCACTGAGACCATCTATCTCGATGCCTCAGCAGTGATGAGCAAGGAACAGGGAGGCTCCTCCCTGTCTCCTCCCTTCCTCCTTCACACCAGCTAGGACCGGGTTGGGGTGGGGCTTCAGACAACGGGGGCGGAGCTTTGGCCGACGAGGTAGGGCTTTGGCCAGCGGGGGTCGGGGTAGGATGTGCTGGGGACGAGGCTGGTGAATGCCTCACCCAGAACCAGAGGTACCGCACGTCACTGCTCCCTACAGAGAGCGGTGACTGTCAGCCACCACTCCCCACAGGGATTCCCCCCTCCCATCTCTGATCCTCCAGTGCTGACTGGAGGAACAGACTGGGAGGGGGCGGGCACAGCTGGCTCTGCCTCTTGATAGGCATAGCCCGCTGTCAATCATGCAGCTGGGTGGATCTCAACAGTATTGTAAGGATCCGTCCCGGCTGCGGCGCCCTCGGTATATAGCGGGCAATAGCCTGCTATATACTGAGCTTTGGGTCATGGGAGGAGGTTAGTACATGTCCTCCCATTACCCTAACGAGAACTATGGGATCAAAAGGTTACCACATAGTTCTCTTTTAAAAACTGGGCCAGAGCCAACTGAGCTTCAAGTCAGGCAACCCAGTCTTATGAGTCACTATAGCTACTAGCTGTGAGTTAGTAAATGCTTTAGATACTATAATTACAATGCTTATTGATATATGCAATGTCCAAAGTAACCACCATAGTTTGATACAAGCCAGACAATCTATTAATTCCAGATGGAAGTTGAAGAGGACATTGCAGTCCTAGACTAGGAAGGTCATACAGGGGATGGTCTTCTCAGTCTTTTTATGCAGAGGTCTGTAACAGTGAGATATATACTGCACTGACAGAAATGTTTCAACTTTCCCTTTAATATAAACCTAGCATGAGAACAATAGGGGGCTGTCATTGCTGGCTTCCTACTGAAAAAAATACACACTGGCTTCAATGCTTTATGAGTCACTGACCCAGAATAAGTATTCAGATCAGGGAAGTGAGAGAAAAATCAGAAGCTATTATGGACAGCAACTAACATTTTCAGAAGGAGAAGGCAGCAATGACAGCGTCAATGTCGCTCCCAATATAGGTTTCCTTTAATAAATACACCAGATGAGTCTCACCAATATGTCAACTCAAAAGAAAGTGAATTCAGTATGTTGAATTTTCTTTGTATTCTCAGAGTAAACAAGTGTCAACTTATATGAACTAATATAATTTACTAGCTTATTGTAAGGTATAAGCACAACAAGTAATATCTAGAGGTATAGCAAAATACATTAAACTGTGTTTCAAAAAATGGGTGCTGAGGGTTCAAACCTCTGCCAGGTTTTTATTATTCTCATCTTTCTATTTGTCTTAGTGACTACTGTCACCAGAATTGAAATAATGGGAATATCTTCCAATCAGGGACACTTGTTTCAGTGAACGCTCTGTAAGAGGGCATTTTCCCCACTTTGGATAGAGATTTTCACTTAGGAAGTAAAGGAAAATATTCCCAATGGGACACAGATGGAATACAACCAGATAGGGGTTTTAACCCTTCCATCTAACCAAAATTAAAAAGAAAAAGTTATGGTTTTGGATACACTTTAAACATCCTTCTGAAGAACAATCATATTATCATTTAAATTGTCTTTTGTACTACCTACTTGATCCCTTCCCCTGCCTTTCAGAATGCTGACTTTTCAAGTGACTCTGTCAGCACAAGGCCACTTATATCTGAAAACATACCTGCTAAAAGTAGAGAAAATGTAGTTACTTTTGCGGCACCTGTATCTTGGAATCATGCAGCTGCACTGCTCCCCAATCGCTGCAAATATTCCACTTCCGGGTGCGCATATATTTGATCCACTGCTTCCTCCTAACATACCTATACATGCAGCGACCAGAAGCATTTCAATACTCAGGATGCTGGAAAGTTAGGTATATACCATCTTCTTTTAGCAGGTATGATTTCAGAACAAGTGAGCCTGTGGTAATAGGGTTACTGTGAAGTAGATCTACACTTCTCATTAATAAATTGGACAACAACAGTCTGCTTTGGAATTAGACAACAACAGTCTGCACAATTTGCTTGTCTATTTATTTAGAGTGTAGTTTGTGCTCTTTCAGGGGTGGCTCGAGACAATTTTTTGGGGGGTGCTGTACTGATTCTGTGAGTATAAGTGGGGAAGCTAAATCCCTGACCCTGTATCTCATGTTATAATAAAAGCAGACCTAACATAATGAGAATTGAGTAGTCAGAAAATGAAAAATGCAACATTATTTAGAAACCATTTACCGTGTAACAAAAACACTGTAGCCACATTTAAGCACATTGAAGCATACAGAGTGCAATGGTCAGAAGTATGTAGTAGTGCCCCTTACATTGTTGGTTAGAAACTGCAAACATCAGTTCTATAATTGGTGTCAGTGGGCCTAAAAATAAACCATAGTTGACAACCTCTGAATAGAATTAGAAACAATACCTTAAAAAGGGCCTAAAAATAAACCATAGTAACAAACGTTTGAAAAGAATTAGGAACAATACCTTAAAGTGGGCCTAAAAACAAACCATAGTTCTAACTTCTGAAAAGAATTAGGAACAATACATTAAAGTGACTGAAAATAAATGCAATGTGGGTTGTGCACCACCCACCTTGGACTTGTGGGAATGGCCAAAAAGTGGGCATAGTTTAGACACAATAGGGCCTGGGAATACACTGAAGAGATTGTGGGGAAAAATTTGCCCCATTGTTGGTATCAGTGGCAGCAATAATAAACCTTAGCATTGGGGTTAGTGCCAGTGATGATAACTTCCAGCATGTTACAGGACAAGCAATAACCCCCAGCAATAGCCCCCAATAAACGTCGGGTCTAGCAAGAATAACCCACATAAATGAGCCCCAGCAAGTACAGGCCATCAATAACCTCCAGCACCTTAATAAGCCCATAAAATAATAAAACTCAACACAATAATAGCTCCCATTTAAAAAAAATAGGCAGGCTAAGCTCAACACCCACCACTTTTCCTTCTCAGCTATGCACCCAACCTTGCTCAATTTGGCCGTCAGCCTTGTTCAGCTCAGCTCTGCACCCAACTTTGCTCAGCTCTGTCTTTAGCCTTGTTCAGACCAGCTTTGTACCCAGCAGTGCTCAGCTGTATGCCTAGTTTAATTCTGTACTCAGCCTTGTTTCACTCAGCTCTGTACTCTGCACTACAGACTTAAGGTGCCCATACACTGCTCGATTCTCGTACGAGAATCGCAGGAAATCCAGCGATCGTACGAGAATCGAGCAGTGTGAATTGAAGACGTGCGACCGTTTCTACTGTACGGACGCACGTCTTATGTCTAAGGAGCACGCTAGAAAACCAGCCGAAAATCGTACGATTTTCGGCTGGTTTGAACGGTGCTCGGGAGACAAATGCCGAACGGGCCGGTGTGCGCACGCGCACACTGCCCATTCAGCATTGCGGCCATCGGAAGCCCGCCCCCCCTGGGGGCGGGCTTGCGATGATCGAGAGCACGATCTGCCTGTCCAAGATGGGCAGATCGTACGTTTTTTTAATCACTTTACAACCATTGCAAGAAGGTCTTGCGATGGTTGTACAGTGTATGGCCACCTTTACTCAGCTCAGGTCTCCAATCATCCAAGCTCAGCTCTGCACCCAGCTTTGCTCAGACCTGCACCCTGTCTGGCTTTTCTAACAGATGCTGGGGCCAGCAGAGCAGAGACAAATAATATAACGACAACAGAAAATGTAATAAACTCCCGAATACCATTCGGGTCTGTGAGCCGAGGTGTCATAATACTATTCATATGACACCTCGGCTCACAGACCCGAATGGCATTCGGGAGCTCAGGAACTGCATTCGGGAGTTCCCAAAAGCTATGTGGTATTTGACAGGAGATGTTATTTTGTGGCGAGTTTTGGTCGGGTTCGGACGGTTGTCGTGTGGCGGGACTTTTTTTTATTTTGGTGGGTCGGCGGGCATCGTGCATTGTGATTGACGCTGGATTACATCAATGGAGCCATTTTTTTTTTAAATTAAAGTAATAGTCGAAATTTTCAATTAAAGGATTTTTTCTAAAAGTGTGGATTGTTTATTGACTTTGAATTTTAACCCTTTAGTGAATGAGTAGGGGAACAAGGACCCCTTACTCATTCACAGGGGGGTTGGCATCTGGGTGCCCCCTTAATTAAAGGGGTACCCCAATGCAAATAAGCCCCCTTACCCGAAGACCCTCACAACCACCGGATCAGGGTTGTGGGGAAGAGGCCCCTGTGCCAATCGGCATGGGGACACCCTCCCCATGCCATTTTTGGGGGCTGGGGTTGCCCCTTAAAATTCCTACCAGACGTAAAGGGCCTGGTATGGATTTTGGGGAAAACCCCATGCACTTTTGTTTTGTTTTACGTTGGGGGGTCCCTCCTAACATTCCTACCAGACCTAAGGGGTCCGGTAGGAATTGGGGGGAACCTCACGCTTTTTTTTTTCCTCTTCTGCACACTGTAAAAAAAAACAATTTTCTCTAATGTCACTTTGCTGCAACGAAGTTTCTTACAACAATTGTAAATTCGTACAGACTACAGCTAACGAATTTAGTCCGAATCTGAATCCTGAAATTAATTGAATTTTGGACCCGAATCCCGATAAAAGGAAATAACGCAAAATCCGAATGAAAACGAAACAAATGTTTTGCCAGTGCACATGTCTAATTTAAATTCAATAACATAAACTGTTCACAGTCCAGCAACTTAGCATATAACTCATAAACGTAACAGTAAAAGTTAACTTCATTTCAATATCATAGACGCATTTTTATGAAAGGTAGTAACGAGTAAGAAGTACTTGCAGTTTTGCAGACAGGCTTCACTTGTGCTGACTATACAAAATTAGAAGCTGAGGTGTGCTCATATCCTGTATGGGGAGGTAGGATACGGAGGCACAGATAGCCAACACACAGCAACAGAGTAGACAGTGCATCCCATGTGATACACTTCCCCTTTAAGAAGACAAAAGAAATAGCAGACTTTAAAGGAGTTGTAATGAATGTGAGTGGATCAGATGCTGAATATCTGCCAAGATGGAGAGGGGAATGAAATAGCTTCCAGCCAAGGTGGATGTAGGGAATTGGCAAAAGGAGAGTGGAACAGTCTGCAGCAGTAGTCAGGATGAGGAGCTGTGCAAAGTACACCTGCTGAGCGTACACCTACATTGCTTGAACACTGAGTAACTGAATTTCCCGACTTAAGCCAGCTGGGAAGGAAGAGCTGGATAACGCCTCAGCCTCTGACAGGCAGGGAAGTGGCGCTGAACACCAGAGTAGGAGCGAGGACAGGTTAGTATGTTACACATAGATTGTATGATGGTGGGCAGGGATGGCCTTAGCTTAATTTACCTATAACCCTCTGGTGACTAGCAGGAAAATTCTTCCCCTCACTGCAAGTTTTTCCTTTCCATTTCCCCTTGGCTTTGAAGCAACCTCTTTTCTTCAGTGTATCAATCCACCGGGTTTGCTGTCTGCCTACCACAATAATAAACAAAGTGTTGGGAGCAGTAGGGAGCTGCAGAAATATTCCATGGACCCCCCTGCCAAGTCCCACCAGGTATTACTTTTTACTAAAGCTGACTCTGCAAGTAAAATTCTGACTCTGCAATGGCATGCTGTTGATGCCCTTGAAGAAAACCTCACTTGACTGCTTGTATGATTTCCATCTGCATCTGTAGATTTAAAACAGTTTGACTTCGTGTACAAATACAAGTGTCTGTCTTCACTTCTTCTACCAAGTATAGTGTCCTTTTCACCCTTTACCTTAACATGACCAGATCTTGTGGCAGTCTACTGATGCAAATATACATGTTCTTAGCACGCAAGTAAGCTTGTACCTTGCCTGTTCATTTAAAATAGCATTTAAGGCACAGGGCAATCTTTGGTGATATAGTTTTCTTACATTAGAATGTTTATGTTAATAAAAAACTCGAGATAAAGTATTCATAAGCTGTATTCCATGAATATGTTAGGAGAATAACAGGTAGCAATCCAAAAAGCTAGGTAATATAATTTTATTTATAAAATCTAGTAGCAGTACAGACTGTAATTTAAATGTGCAACTGGTTATACGGAGTTATCTTCAAATGAGCAGTCTGTCATAATTTAGACCACAAGGATTTTTATAAATTAATATTATGTATACTTTATGGCTGAACATACTTTTTAATAGAAAAAATGCAAATTAAAATCACCTTTCAACTCAATAAATATTTGCAGCACTGAATTAAAACCTTAAGCAAAATAGGCTACTTAAAGGGGTTCTCCATTATGCAATATGGGTCACCTTAATGATTAATAACACCACTTGGGGTAGGAGGGGGGCGCCTGCCAAAGAAGTTATGACCTTAGATTTGCTTGCAATGATGACTTATACTTTCAGATATAATAGCATGTAATTCTAATTAGGATTTATTTGATGGGTTTACTCAATGATACCAAAATTACGGACCTTGCCTTGGTATGCAAAACATAATGGAATATTCACATATAAGTACTCAACATTGCATATATATTATACGAGATTGAGTACAATACATAGAGTTTTGTCCCCACTAACTCATAATTGGAAATGTAAGAGCCCCTAGCAAAGTTAGAAATCTAAGAAGATGCTGACACAAACATCACTATAAATAAGAGAATGATTATCTCTGTTCACTATTCTGAATAATTAAAAAGTGTTTATGAAGTAAAATCAACATTTCAGCACTTTCTTTGCATCAGTAGGGGTTGATCAATCTTTCAAGGAGTTAAAGAAATCACTTAAACATTGATTTTCAATAATTAACTGGATGTCTGTTTATTTATAATGACCTTTGTCTTACAAAACCCTTAAAAAAGTAAATGAGCAGGTTAGTAGATTCAAAAAGAATCTTAACAGTTTTGTAGAATTTCTTTTTAGGACTATTTGTACAGTTCCCACATCTTTTTTTCAAATCAGTATTTTTATTAGAAACAAACTTAGATTGTATATTGCACCTGCTAAATTACACCTTACATTGTGCACTGCTTAAATTGATGCCTGCAATTTTCTTCTGTTTGTCATATTACTATGCCTGGTCACTGCAAAGTTGGGTAGTACCCCAAGTGGCCCTGCAGAGACATGACATAAAAGTAATATTAAGTTCTTGGTCTCAGACTTCTTCATCAGCATGGTAACAAGGAAAGGGTTACCCACAAGACACTTTGGGAAGAAGTTTATGTGCTGCAGGATTATGCAGTACTAGAAATGTTGGTTTAGTATTGGTGATAAATAGCTGTGTTTTTGAATAAAGCCATTAATCACCATCTCATCATTGACATAGTGAGCACATGGCTTTGTTAGAAAACAAAGTTTAGGGTTAGTGTTGGGATTAGTGTTAGAGACAGCGTTAGGGTTAGTATTAGGGCTGGATTTAAAGCCATTGATCGCTATGCCAGTGATGACATACTGTATATACAGTGCCCTGAATAGCTGTTACTCTGACTGTTCTCACACACTCTCTCTCTCACAGTTGCTCAAGCTTAAATGAAGGGGGATTCTGTAACCCCTAAATCCTCTTGGATTCTATTCTGTGCCTTGGACACAGGCAACTTTTTTTTAGAAGGCCCCTTCATTTAGAAAGCCATTCTGGACAACAAATTAGGGGTGAATTACCACAGCTATCCAGGACATAAAGTTTAAATGTCCCTTCAATTTACATTCTAGATAAGTTCTATGTCACATTTCCAGTCCTAATATAGAGCTTATGGACGGGACTGTCAAACTGATGCTTGATAGTGCAAGGGGTTAGGAACAAAGCTGCAGAGAGGTTAGAAGAGCAAAAGAGGCCTACAATAGGGAAGGTTGAGAGCAATGTGAGGGCTAGGTAATTGGGAGAGGTAAATAAAGTATTTTATGAAGAGCAGAAAGGGAAGCCAACATTCGAGGATACCGAATTATCATTGTATTTGTATAATGAGGCCACTCACAGCCTTGCAATAAGATATAGAAATACAATATAAACAAGCAGGGAAGAAAGGAGTTTCGCAGTAATTAACAGTTGTATAGACTAGTCTCCTGGGTTTCAGAAATTATATTCAACTAAATGTATCCCCTAAGCAGAGAAATCCCACATAAGGAGCTGTCTAAAGTACAAGTAACACAGTAGGTGTGTAATATATCAAAGATAGTATTTTAATTAACATAGAAAAAGTACAAAAAGCGAAATCACCTATTACAAGACATTTAAAATCTTAAAAAGACAAAGGCTACCCTTAGATGACCCAAGTAATGGAAAAAACAGTAGGGGTGGTGATCTAATAACCACCGGGGGTGGCAGGCAGTCAATGATATAGACAAATGTGCTGTGTAGAAAAAACAGATACAAATGTATCAGAAAAAACGTCAGGATTACTCACTTCATATGTGCCCAAAAAATTAGCAGTCCATATGGGGTTCCGTGTTTGATGTAGATAAGATGTTTCAATGGAAGATATCCGTATGGTGATTTGTAATCCCAGGAGTAATTTTGTAATGGTTTCGAAAATCGCAAGGTTTCTCTCACAGCTTATATGAACTAGCACCAGCCAACGGTGTTCGGATGCTTTCCCGTATATGGAATGACCCGAGGGTTTCCCTTGCAAGTGCGGGCGCACGATGAAAATAGGGATGGATGGAATTCCAGAGGTGGTATGTCCGGAGAGCACTGGGTCAGAGATCTGACCACTGCCGGATGGTATACGCAAGCAAGCTCTATTCAGTCCAGGCTCAGGATCGGCGGTCTTGCTGCTGCTATGGTATACACACAAGCGCTGCTCGATCCAATCAGTGTAGCAAAGTTTTGCCAACCCGACGGTATACAGGCAGTAATTGGGAGAGGTAAATAAAGTATTTTATGAAGAGCAGAAAGGGAAGCCAACATTCGAGGATACCGAATTATCATTGTATTTGTATAATGAGGCCACTCACAGCCTTGCAATAAGATATAGAAATACAATAGGTGGATTTGAGAATGTCCAGCCCTTTTATTAAGCAGTGTGCAAGATGCTATTCCAGGAATAGTTCATTACTGGCAACAAAGTAATTTGCTAATAAAATGCCCTTGTGCGCTATTGCTAAATATGGGCTGTGTGCCTTTTGTGTGCATTTTTTTATTTTGCCTGAAGTCTACCTTTTACATATATGTGGTAATAACATATCACTGACTACTGTCCACATTTGTCAAAGGTATTCCTTGTACTGCCTAATCGATAAGGACAAGCTGTATTCATTTAAATTCACATACTGTACCCATAGACTTGTTTTTCTTTACAACAAATTAGCTATTGAGTGTAAAGACAGTGCAGCTTTTCAGTAAATAACAATTCTCTCCAGGGTCTGTAATTTCACCATCTCCATATAACATCTGTGTCTCTTTTGAATTCCCCAGTACGTATCAACTGTGTTCTTTTATTTATTTTTCTATCAGCTTCACCTTCTTTTGCATTTTCTCTCTTGTTCTATATAGCTTGACATTATTCATAAGAATAATTTAGAATAAAACACAAGGCACCCTTTTCAGTGCCAAACACATGTGAATAACATGACATCAGATGCATATACATGGGCTTCCAAAAAAAAAAAAAAGTCAAGCATGCATTTATAGTGTTCACCAAAACCTACTTGACACCCAAGCAGAAAGAGTGCAAATGGGCCAGTATATATAATTATTGGATTTGCATCTGGCCGCATCTTGTAGATATTAACAGACAGCAGCTGATCTGAACTGTTACCCGAGACAGGTCCCCTTCTGAGTGCTTGCCAAGCAGAAGAATGAGGAGCCAAAGTCACATTTACTGGATACACTTCTGAAGCGCTTTTGTGTTTGAGTACAAAACAGTAAAAACGTCACAAAGCCCATTCCCTTAGTGATTTCACTTATCTGTATATTTAATGTTTTATACATTTGTTGCCTTTTGCTTTGTTTTATTCATGAAATTATTTCCTTGTTTTCTGCTAAGTTACAATGTAGCTAGCATAGTGCTCTCTGAGGCATCTAAGTGCTCATATCCATGGGAGTTGTTAAAGCTGAATTTTAGGATGAGCAAATGCAAAGCAGCGTGTGTATTCTTGCTTGAATCTTGGCGTATTTTGTGTATTCATCCCAAATGTGTGCAGTTAGTCAGTGTGAAACTATGTTTCTGTGCAGGAACCTTCTGTAATAAAGAGCAGTCACTGCTGCTCTCTCTTCTTGTGCAGGGTGACTGGTCTTGTATCTGCCCCTCCTGTATTTTTTGCAGCCTGCAGTGGGTGGAGATGCTTTGCCCCTCCCATAGCTCTGCTCTCTCCACAGGCTATGACCATCACAGTGATAACATCACCCCTACTTTTACAAGGTAACCGGGTTTGTAAAAGCATTTGGTGCACACAAATTGTATTTATAACCCCTCTGGCTATTAAGGAATATATTTAAAAAAACATTTTCATACTTGAAGTTCAGCATTAATTTTATACATTCTTTGTACGCAAGTACAGAATTCAGTGCTCAGCTAGCCAGTAAACTAATATCCATATTTATATGTTGGAATATTAAAAAGCTAAATGAACAAACCTGAGCCCACACTATGCACACTAAGGTATTTATATAATCTGGACAAACAGTAAAAGCACTTTAAAATGAGCACCCATTCACCTCTGTATCACAAAAGCTGCAGTTTAGTTAAAAATGTGTTCGGGGATACAACACCAGTCACATTATTTACCTCTAATGAAGTACATCCTGCTGGCAGCTGGTTACTATAAAAAAAATCCTCTTTCAGGGTATGTTCACACCAGAAGATGTGCTCACCCACAAGGCAGCTAGTGTACATGTCCCCAAACAGTGCCGATACTCTTGATAAAGCTGCATTGCACTGGGTTGTTTTTTTAACTTTAAGTGAAATTTCATTCAGTTCTGTGGCCTCACCGCGGTGCAATGTGGTTTTACCAAGTCTCACTGCAGGGCACTTAAAAGACCTCTGCACGCCATACTTGCCTTGCATTCTGTGAAGAAAATACAAGGAGTTTTGTAAATGGGTAAGAAGATGGAAGGGGCGGACAAGCAATGCTGATCCTTCAATTAAGTGCCGGAAGTTCCCCAATGTGAAATCAAGTGAAACCGACATGTTTAATGTATTGTCCATCCTAAGGCATAACACATACTGTAAACAAGGGTACTCAAGAGTAAATACAGAAACAACATTAAAGTGATATTAATGTCAAAAGATATTTCAAATGCTGATTAAATCACTTACAATGGATGCTGCTCTTTGATGTTTTGAAGTTTTAGCTTCCTGCAGAATCAGATGGTCTCCTGACCACCGGCCCTAATATCCTGTTTTAGAGTGGCTCCTTTCCCTCAGAGGGTCATATAGAGCCACCCTTGTGTGTGCTAGTAAGCTGTGTGTGTCTCTACAAACACACAGACACAGCAGGGCAATGCACTCCTCTGCTCCTTGCTCTCCACTCCTCGTTCCTCCCTTCTTCAAGCCAGTAGGTAGACTGCTGCTGGAGACTGTGCTGTCCCTTGTGATCTTATACTGGACAGGAAGTTCAGGAAAGCAGAGACCAGAGAATTTGAGCCAGCTGTTTGGAAACATGATGACTGTAGGTGCTTAGACAAACAAAATTAAAGAAACACTTTACTGGTCAATGTATATTTGTTTGATCGAAATCCATTATTGAAAAAATATTAGAGTTTGATACTACTTTAAAGGGTTGACATGTCCTGTGCAGTGCAGGAGATGGCTGGGCAATGCAGGCAGGAGAGACTTCTGCCCCAATTAACCACACCTCCTGCAGCAGGGTGCCCAAGGTACTAGGTACCTCCTTTGCCTCTGTCTCATCCCAACCCTAGGTGGAGTATAAAGGAACGCACCAAAACATCCCCAAAAAATGGACATGCACTATTGTTGACAACACAGCGCTCCAGTGTGTTATTGTGCATTGTAGTGCAAAGCATGCACTTTTGAGCATTCAAAATACATGGCAATGCAATATGCCAATGCACATAATGCACAATGCACTGCAGCGAAGAAGTGTGAACTCTTAGTGTTAGAAACCATTGTGTAAGCCACAGTATGAAGTTGTGTAGCTACAGGAATGCAGTAGAATGTTTCTTGTATAATGTATGTTATTACCTCTTTTAATCCAGAACTAGCAGTTTATAGATATCACATTATTACATACCCACAAAAAGCATTGATTGATCAATGAGTAATATTTTATTTCAATGTGTCTGTTGTAAAAAAAAATTCTAGCAGTGTTTCTTTGTGACAGTGATGAAACTGCTTCAGTTTTATCTATCTGTCTTTGTTTAGAAGCAGCAGTGACAGTAATGACCAGATAAAAAGAGCAACACAGATTAAGGACCTCTGTAATTATTGATGGAATGTAGATCAATAATCCCTACCTCCAAACAAAGAGAGCATCTGTGATTAAACAGCAGTGTTGATGCTGGCATTTTTTGTAGATTAATCTGTTACTTAACCAGTATAAATGGATCCTGCTTAAACTCACTTGTAACATATATTTAGTCCAAAATACAGTCATCATAGGAGGTAACATTTTCTTCATCATTAGTAAATTAAAGCGGAACTCCAGGCATAAAAAGTGGTTTAAAGCTGAACTCTAGGATGGCGCATATGCAGGATTTGGGATGAGGATATTTTTGGATAAGTTAAAGAAATAGGTTTGGGGTTTTGTTTTTTAGGCTTGGTGTTTGTGGTTCCTCTCTTTTAGGATTGCATTTAGTGCTTTAGTCATGTTGTTTTTGTTTGTTTTTTTGGGTTTATTTTATTTGTATTTTTAGTTTTTGGGTATATTTTATTGTTTTTAAATATAATTTTGATAGGATTAATTAGCTTGGTGTGAACATATTGTTGACAGAGGTAAGCTGTCCTTTGTTTTTAGCACATCATTGCATACTAATGTGATAACGTTTAGTGCACCAAATCACTACATTGTTAAGTGCACCAAAGCACCAAAGCTTCATTCATGCTATTGTGATAGCTTCTTAAAAGTAAGGCAATCCCCTGTAATCACAAGGAGCATAGATAGAGGGTACATCAGGTGGGAAGACATTGATGTTCCTGCAGCTTTAGCTTACTGCAAAGTGGGCTTGATCAATGAGGAGGGTGGGGATGATGAGGTAGCAGTCTGTACCTAGGTGCCTGAGATTGTAGAGGAGAAAAAAATGGGAAAAGCACAACAGTAGCATGGTAGGATTTTATCCAGAGCGTGGTAAATGTATCATTCGTTCGGGGTACCATTTCCTTTTTATTTACCATTCTTTTTACCATGTGTGTACCATTTTGTCACCATTCAAAGAGGTGGCTAAATGGTGAGCCGCAATGAGGTGAGGATTAGTGATCCCTCTGGTGTTCCTGCTTTAGCACACACACAGGGTTATTCACAAAAGGGTGAAGAGTTTGGAGAAGGCTGATTTGGAAAACATTTCCAATTCAGTTCACTTTGCATTTCAGCTATGTTGTCCTAGATTGTTCACTTCTCCTGCCTTCTCCACACTCTTCACCCTTTTGTGAATAACCCTGACAGTGTGCTATAATAGACTGGGCACTGGAAAGACAGCAGAAAGAGGAAGAGGAGAACTTTCTGGTGTCTCAGGGCCTGTGGGATTCTTTTAACGACTAACTCCATCCATTTGAGGCAGCAGGAGGAGTGTATGGAAGAGGAGAAGGAGGGTTGGAGTGCTAGTGGTGAGGAGGTGGACATAGATCAGGCTTCCAGCGGTACATTTCACCCCTCCCAAACCCCAAGTGTTGTATGTGGGTGGGGTGCGATTGTAGAGGACACAGTTGCTCTCTGTCACAGGAAATTGGTGGGGAATGGGCTCACTCATGCTGCAGTGCCTGTGGAGGGCCTCAGGATTTGGACACCATTACTGGTTGGAAAGGAAAAAATGACTGTTCTCATGCTGCCATCCCAGAGGGAGCAAGAAATGTACCATTTGTAAGAGGTGCTATGGACTAACCTCTTAGTTGTCTTCCCATAGGGTGGCAGGATCCCCTTTCATGACCAATGTGCCTGGGATCATTAGTTCACCGAAAAGAGGAGCGGTCCTGGTAGTGGCTGCCTCAGCAGCATATTTAAGTCTTCAGAATGCATCAGCCAGGCCTGGCTGTTGGTATCAGTCACAGGCAGTGCCTAAACCATGAGTTTTTTTGAAGAATTAACCTTTTTATAGCTTTTAGATCTATTGTGGCTGCTACTTCCACCACTCACTTCTGGCCCATTACTGCTAAATAAAGAAAATCAAATGTTGCAGCCAAAACTACCTAAAGAAGCCTTTTTTAAGGTAAAATACATCAGATTAGAGTGCTGCTGTTGTATTTAAGCCAAATAATGATGTAAAAGTAAAACAACCTATTACACATGCTGAATATGTGATGCCAGAATATGGTGTCACTGACCCTGTCCATGAGAATAGTACTGTTTTGTAACAGCATACAGATTAAAGGCATCTTTAAAGAGTGCATTAGAAATAAATTGTGTTTCCCATGGCACCCCTGAAGTTACATGAAGATGAGAACCTTCTTCCTACTTAATTATATCTTTTAAAAAAAATTGTGCACTGGTACATGTCCACTATGGCAGTGTCCAAGTCCCATGCACTTTGTTTGGCAATGCCTTGCTTACTAGCCTTGAAAATTTCCAAATCTGATTTTAACCCCTTCAGGACTGAGGTTTTTTTCAGTTTCTGTTCGTAAATGACTGAAGCACTTTTAAAATTTTTGCTGTGTGATTCTTCCACAACACGGCAGTAATATACTTTCTTACTAAGTGCACCCACACATATTATATGTTGTTTTTTTAGAGGACAGATAGGGCTATATTTTTATATCACATATGTGTGCCTAACAACTCCCTTAGCATGAATAACATATAAAAAAGAGGAAAAAACGTAAAGAAAACACTATTCCCCCAGTTTTGCTTATTTTTTTTCTAGATAGCACAGCTGAAAAAAATGCATCAAAATAAATGCATTTATTTGTTCTTTATTTGGAAACACCTCATATCTCTAGGATTTCAACAAATGTTTCTGTACTTTTCAGCCTAAAACTAAAAGCTAACATTTAATTTTCTCTAAAAACTAATAATGGTTTGGTTAGGTGGCCTACAATGTCACTGTCATTAAGAGGGTTATTCACAAAGCTAGCCGAAGGATCAGCCGTAGCTCCTTCGGCTAGCTTCGGCCGCTGTCATCTCATGACTGGCTCCGGCCAGTTGCAATGACCTGGGGACGTTGAACTGTCTATACACAATGACAACGTGGCGGAGCCGGCCGTGATCTCACGCCTGGCTCCGGCCAGTTGCAATGACAAATCTGTCATTGCAACTGGCCGGAGCCAGGCGTGAGATCACAACCGGCTCCGCCCAGTTGTTATTCATTGGCCGGGACATGCTAGAACACTCTAGCAGGTCCCGGCCAATAGGAAACAGTTCTGTGGTGCTAGCTGTCACTTCTAGCTCCGCCCAATTGTTTTGTTCTTTTTTTTCTTTTTTCATTGATCTTTATTTTTGTTTTTTCTTTTTTCATTGATCTTTATTTTTTCCTGGATATTTTTTTTATTTTATTTTTTCTATAATCTTTTTTTTTATTTTTTCAATAATCTTTATTTTTTTAAATCTTTCTTTATTTTTTAACATTGATCATTTATATACATTTGGAAACAATTTTTTCTATGTTTTTTTTTCCCAACTTTTTTCACTGTTTAACTATTCTGCTCGGTACCATGGAGGTACCGAGCAGAATAGCCGAGCAGAATCAGTCTGAGTTCTGCTATACAGGAGATTAGAGAAGGCTGGTATCAAGACAAATTCATGCACATGCTTATAAAAATACATTTTAATCATTTTAAGTAAACACATAACTATATTAACATGTGTCCTTTTTAATACATGCCTGGATTCAGCTTTTCCAACACATGATCTTCTGCAGGTCTTTGTGTTTTAATAAATTAATAAAATAGAGTCAAACAGTCATATTTATAGAGCATAAAATGCATTACTGTCTTTTTAGCATATAAAGATGAATTCCAGATTTATTGGTTAGTATAATTAAAGCTGAATTCTAGGAGATATCAAAAGTACGCATTATAGTAGCTCTGCATTAATGTGTAATTAAGTGTATTTTTTTTAAATACAAGCAATGTAAGGAGCTGAATTTGACCTGGTATCAGTCAGTCTCTTGCAGTCCATTTATAGCACAGTTAAAGTAGAAGAGTGCAGAACATTAAGCCAATCAGTTCATATGCTGACAAGAAGCATGCTGATAGGAAGAGAAAGCAGAGTGACAGGGACCTGAGCTTATTACTGTACTGCTTCTCCTTTTTGACTATTCAGTAACAGTCTGGGGAGGGGGGTGACTGATGACCCGGTCTCAAAGGAAAGTGGTGAATGATACTGGCAATGAGACTGAAGAAATCTAGTGGCAGAAGAAATACTGCGGCCAAATTCTGTGGATTTAAGTAAAATAATGCAGCCAAAGTTGTTTTTTTTTAAATCTTTTAAAGGGCTATTTATTTTTATCTTTCTATTTTTGGCTGGAGGTCTGATTTATACTATAAGGAAGTTTAATATTTGTAAGATTAATTAATAATTTGGATCGAATAAATCCCACCAGCACAGAGTATTTTTAATACTTGTAGGCAGGGCTAAAGTGTGGCTGTATTACAAAGGCCATCACACTGCATGGTATTGCAAACAAAGTAACTTTAATTGCCAGATAGGCGGCAGTGGAAAATATGATTTACACAAGTGGAGAGAACGGCTTTCTTTTAGGCATATAAGGCATAGGTTTACAGTACATCCACAAAAGATACAGAATGCAGCTTAATCAATGGGCACTGCAGGCAATATCCTCTCCTCAGGTACAGATGTGTTATACAAGGCACACAATGATTACTTGCCAAAGGCTGGTGTCCATAAGCAGGTTACACAGACAGGGCTGGATTTCCCACAAGGCCACCGAGGCCCGGCCTAGGGGCAGCAGGGAGTAGAGGGGCAGCACAGCCGCCAGGTGGGTAGTTTTCTTTTCTACATTTACCCTTCTTCGAGCAAGCAGGGCTGAACGTACAGCTGCTCGTTTTGTACAAGTGATTTTGGCGATGTCGCTGAGATCACTTGTATGCAGCCTGTAGGTCCTTCCCCACCATCTGGTTACCATTCTCCATTGGGGATGAGGGGGTTGGTGGGGAGGGGTGCATTGAGTAACCTGGCCTTGGGGCAGCAGAGAGTAAATCCGGCCCTGTACACAGATCCAGCAGTAATGGTTTAGCAGAGAGATATATTGAGTCTGATGGTCTTTCCTCACAAACATAGCAGTGGTGCTGATTCTGCAGCATGCATCAGGGAGTCTCCCAAACGATTTATACCTTCTAGGCAGGACTCTTGAGGATCCCTGATTTGTCCCTGCAGGCTGGAACACTCTCCCTGTGTAAAGCCTAGCTTTCCATCACAGGCTGGGTATCTGCCCCTTTCTATAACCACACCAGGGACGTGCGGTTAGTGGAGGCAGTTGAGGCAGAGCCTCACCTAGTATTATGGAGGAAAAAGCTGTCAGCTTCAAGTCTGAAGCTGACAGCTTTTTCTCCATTCAGATCGGCTTGTCTGTACACTGTGTAACCTGTCATGGACGGAGTGCTGCCTGTTAATTACAGGCAGCGCTGCATCCGGCTTTTGACAGGTAGTTAGGTTACACAGCAGCGGGCTTCCCCACTGCTTGTGTAACCTAACCAGTGAGACAAGAGTTGTCACAGCCTCTACTCTGTTTTAGAGGCGTGAGCTCTGTGGATGGCTTGGACCAATGGCAAAGCGCCATTGGTCTAAGCTGTGCAATAAAAAAAAGCAAAAAAACAACAACACTGAGGCCGTTGATCTCGATGCCTCACCAGTGATGAGCAAGTGAGGGACAGGGAGGTTCTTCCCTGTCTCCTCCCTTCCTCCTTCACACTAGCTTGGGGGCGGAGTTTCAGCGGGCGAGGGCAGAGTTTCAGGGGCGAGGCTTCGGCTGGCTGGGGGGCAGGGCGGGACGTGCTGGGAGCGAGGTTGGGGAATGCCTCACCCGGAACCAAAGGTACCGCACGTCATTGAACCACACATATACTGCCCAAAATGGTGGTTGGGCTCTGTTTATATATCAAAGCCAACACAAAATGGCTGACCAAATCTCAAGAGAATTCATGCCCTATCAGGACACGAGACTTCTCCAAGATGGCTGCTGGAGACAAGTACAGAGGACAGCTAGTCCTCAACAGGTTTTCACAGAACAGCAAGACACATAAACAATAATCTGCATGTAATATAACATTTCTGCATGAGAAAGTGAGTATCTCACAATCACTGACCCACTCCTCCTCACAGCCACCTAGGCTGTCCTTACACTGCTAACTGCATGTGAGGGGACTACCTACATACTACGTGTTACGTACACATGGTTAGCATGTTTCAATTAATCTACTTAGCTTATTTATCATCATATTATTATTTGTTGTCCTAAACCCAACACAAAGCACCACAATGCAAATGCAGCTTGACCCAATTTTTTGTGTGTTGAAGTGCATTACAGTCTCATTTTGAATGGGCTGCCTATTGCAATGCTCCACAACGTATAACATTTTGTGCAAACACATAAACCACATGTGTTGTTGCCCACATTACTGTAATGTGAATATGTTTTATCCTTTTGTCTATACTTCCTCCTTTCAGTTAAATCCTACCTGGTAATTCCTGTTTTAAACTCGCCTTTCAATGCAAGTCGCAGTGCTATTAGGTTGATCCAAAATCTTTAGTACTTAAAGTCATTGGTCCTTAAAAAAAATATGCAGATCAGGAGTTTTGACTGCCTGCTGAATTCACTAGCAGCAAGCTTGTTCTGGGTCAATGGCTTAGAAGGTACTGCACCCAGAAACCTACAAAAAGTGGACACTTTTTGCAAGAAGAAAGCATTCGCACTGTAAAATAAAGAATTTAGTATAATGATTATGAACAGAATCATGGGACAGGATTTACTGGCAAGCTGCCAGTAAATCAGATTTTTATATTTTTCTTGTTGATGATAACCACTTTATCAGTTTCTCAGCAACCAGAAACATTATTGCCATGAAGCTATATTGTCTGCATAATTTTTGATCTCACCTTGTCTCAGAGGAAAATCCATGAGGGCATGGTTTGTACCATTAAATGCACCCAGCTACAGAGATATAGTTTTTCTGAGATTTCAATTAAGATTTGAAAAAAAGCTGTCATGGAGAAAACATGTTGCCTTGCCATATTGTAGACAATCTATCAGTACGCAATAAGGGTTTAAACTGGAATAACCTAATTAATATGAGGACAATTGGAAGATGATCCATTAATTGTGTTTAGTGGAATAGGTTACCTGTATGAATTTCCAGCTTGCAGAAAGGTTACCTGTCTTTTGCTCTTATTTTGTTTTTCTCGTTTTCTATGTTGTGGATAGCTTCAAAGGTAATGTTACCAGAATTTTACCACTAGGCACAGTAGGTTTATCCTTATGGGTGGAAGAGACCAAGAGGCAGCATTTCCTTCCTTTAATAGTTATAAACCCAAATGCTTCCTATCATCAGAGGTTATTTTACTTTATTAGAGAAATTTCATTTGTTTGCATTTAAACAAAAAATGGGTTTTGCTTTGGTCACCAAAGATTGTATGTCTATATAGAGGGAAATGTAGACCTGGTTGTACTATGTTGTCCAGGAGTAAGGATGATCTCCAGATTTGGGTTGACCATGAGTTCAACATGATTTAGACGATTGATTTAGACGAGCCAGCAATAGGAGTTTTCTTATGCGCCAGCCCTATAAAAGTCAGGGTTTCCAGCAGCCTTTTGTTAGTGTATGTGGAGACTTGGAGTAGGTAGGGGAGCTGACTTTGTTTTCTGGGTGATATAGTTGCTGCTATACATTGCTTTACAGGGCTATATACAGAGGTATAAAGTATTATACACTGTGCTCCCCCCCCGCCACCAAAAAGTAATTGTATATATATATAATTGTGTAAGGAAAGAATCCTGATTTTTATTTCCTTTGCACATGATTGGGTATTCAAAGTTATTATAACATCACCTTATTTCCTAAGCTAGGTGAAAAGTCTCTGTTTAGTAAATAATCCCCAAAGAACCAGAAACCCATAATTTGAAGCATAAGGCACTCTATTACTAATATACTGTACTGTACACAACTTATGTTAACAGATGCCATATATTTCTGCATTTTCCTTCATTTTCTTCTATTTGCTGATTAATATGTTTTTGTGGTTCAGCACATAAACCAGGGATTCACTTTATTTGAATGCTGTGTAGCATGGCATTATTTGATAAGAAAATTATAAAAACTGGAAATATGACTATATTTTAACATTACAGAAGACATATAAAAAAGAAAGTCATTGGATAATTTTTATCTATTTTGTATTCATTTTTCAAAAGCAATTACATACTTAATTTTCATAAAGGCTGAAGCAGAGCCAATTTTCATGTTTGTTGTTACTGTGTTGTAATCAAGCTATCAAAACATAAGATCTCTGAGCAATACAAACAATTATTTTATTTTGTAAAAGCAACAAGATGCAATTATTATCCTGCAGAAATAGAAAATTGTTTTGTAAACATTGACTCTTCTCAATGGATAGTTTGTTTATGGTTCTTTCATGTATCCAGTGGAAATGTTTGCTTGACCTCAGCTCTAATTGTTTATAAATTACAAGTTGTTAACTGTTTTGCAGCAACAGGACTTCAGAAGATGTAATGGGGAAAGTAGGAAATGAACTGCAACCTACATTTGCTTAACAATGATAGAGATCTAGAAACCTCTATACAGCATTTCTATGCATGCTATGACTTCTAGTGACCTTCATTGTCCTTACATGTGTACTGAGAGTAGTAGGAGGGACACCATAATCTACACTTACAGCAATGATATCTGGATGTGATAATATGATCACAAACAGTGTGCTAATTTTATCTTGTCTTGCAGCACTGATATCACAGAAATGGACTGTTATTGTCTTAACCTGGACATACTGGTAATATTTTTCTGGCAATTGCAACCATTTCAATCGAGGTGGAATCGCAATCCTGAGTGATCAGAAATGTAACTTAGATAGGATCATATTTGCCCTGACCAGGCAAAACATTGTTATTGCTTTTGACTACATTGCAGTAGTTGTCTCTGGTGTTAGCCATGTAGTTTTTTGAACTTGTAGGTGGTAGATTGCTTGGTTTCAGGCACCTACTTTCGGTTGTATGTTCAGTTATTGGTTGATGGAACGTGGTTGAAATTGTCTGAAAGTTGCCATGTATATACTTCAGTAAGTAGGTGACCCCAGTAAGAAATGAGATACTGTACACTACTAATATTGTATTAACTATGATTAGATGACAAAGTGTATTCATTTGTAGCATACCTTTAAGGCTGGATTCACACCAGATGCATTGGGGCTGTGATGGCTGTTTTTTTCCAGCGCAGTCCCGACACAAGATGCAAGGCAATTTACTTTGTCACAGATGAGCAGAGTACTGCATAACTGCATGCAGTGCTTTTTTTTTTAAGCAGTGGGGTGGGACACAGTACTGTGCCTATAAAACCTGTGATATTTCAATACATTTAAAAAAAAAAAAGGTAAACAGTGCAATGTCCCAGGATCAGCGCATCAACACTATGCGGGGCAACACGCAGCAGCAACTGTGTGCTGTAGGACAGCTGCTGGTGTGAATGGGCCCTTACTGTCCATCCAGATGAGTCAAGTTAAAATACAGCTGTCATTAAAATTTATTTGGAGGCTGCCATTACTTACCTTTCCTTCTGAAAATGCTAGTTGCCTGGTTGACATTTTGACCATATTTCTTAAATACTTTGAGCCACTGACCTGGAACAAGCTTGAAGATATAGACATCTGTTTTTAGTCTGAATTTTCTTATCTGCATGCTTGCTCCAGGTCAGTGACTTAGAAGGCACTAAAGCTAGTGGGTCAGCATAACAGTTTAAAAGGTGGTCAGAATGGCAGCCCAAATACAGTATGTCTCACTTGACAGGTCTACTTTATAGAGGAGGCATTAGGTGAATGCATAAATAGACAGTTGGAATATGTATATATTTACTGTTTTACCTGCCAAAGGAGGCTGGAGCCGGAAAGGTGGCAAAACCGAATGAGGGAATAGCGGGTGTCATCTGCCTGGCTGTAGCAGAGGTATCTGGATTACAAGGCTAACTGAGCAGAATTATAAATCCTTTTCAGGTGATGCAGAATTAAAATAAATATATTCATACAGTATGCCCTTGATGTTCCTTGGATACAAGTGACCTTATGACAAGGTTTAGACACTGCTTTCTCTATATTTTCTTAATCTGCTCATTTTGCTCCAGTGATTAACCAGTGCTTATTTTCAGTTTATCAGAGTTGCAGGGAGTCAAGTAGGAATCTCAGTAGCCCAACGATAGCCATAGTAAAGGGCAGTTTCTTCCACACATGCTAAAATGCAAATGTTTTTTACATGAAAACACTTAAAACCCCATAGCACCATCATATTTTCTGAAAACAGAGGACACATACAATAAAATGATAGTAGTTACAATATATTATGCCACATGATAATAGCTCAACTTTTTTTAAACTATATTTCCAGTTAAAAAAAAAAACATTCAAATTAATTTTGGTGCACACGAACAAAATTATATCTCAACATTTTCTAAAAAATATATAAAAAAGAGTCAGTAAATAGATATCAAATATATCAGGACTTAAAACAACGTGCAGATAAGAGAAAGCAAAAAACTACAGTACCCCAAATTTTCCACAGGTGACACTTTACAAAAACTGTACATCAATTTAGAATTAATATTAAATAATGGCTAGATTAATTCCTCTCACCCTGGAGTACCTGGAAATACCTTGTATGTTGTGTGCAACTGTCATTTATGCACCTTTCTTTTTCATTGTTTTTCACCTAAAGTAATTGCTACCACAAGGAGGCTGACATGCCCTTTATGTATCATAGACTATATAACATCTCATGGTTTTTCTAACAAACTGCATGGGTTCTGACCAACTCAACATGGAAGTGCTCAGAACAGATAATTTCTGGGTTTATCCCTTACAGAGGAGAGTTGGAATCAGATGTTTCATGGCTCCCCTCTGCTCTCCATCCTGAATGGCATTATGGAGGTCCCAGGCTCACACAGGTGAACCCGGGACACACGTCGAGGGGGCGCATATTCCTGCACATATAGAAGTGGTCAGGCAGCTTTACAGCTACCTGAATCACTTTGATCACAGAATCCGAAGCCAGTTATATAGATGTTCACATCTTCATACTGCCTTAATACATATGAGTGAGGCAGTAAAGGATAAATGACTTATAGAGGCTGTTATTAGTGATTAGGGTCGGGCTCGATGTTCGTGCCGAATGTGGGTTCCACTCGAACATCAGCAGTTCTCGTGTTCGGCGAACACACAAACTGTCAGGGTGTTCGGGGGACTGTTCGCACACAGGTCAGGTGCAAGACTTTGCCCAATCAGGAACAGTGAGAGCCATGATTGGGCAAAGTCATGATGACTCTGCCCAATCATGGCTCACCATGTTACAACTGTAAACAGTTGTGTCAAAATGCCATTATGCGGCGGGTGTTCGTCAGAGCGGACGCAAAGGCGGTCATCTTTTTTTTTCAATTATTATTTCTATAAATTTTTTATTGTTTTATTTTTTCAATTCGTCATAAAAAGTGTATGGGGATTCGGGTACTGCCCTGGGGGCCATGTATCAATGAAAAAAAAACTTGTAAAAAATACAGAAGGCAGCCGTGTGTATAACTGACCAGAAGTGAAGTGAGCCGAACGCTGTTCGGCCATTCACTACAGGCATATACGGATGATTTCAGCCATACACCAACTGAAATCAGCCGTACATCGGCTTGCTGCGTCTGGGTTCGGGTCGGCTTAACATGCTCAGCATGTTCGGGCAGACCCGAAGTGCAGAAGGAGTTTGACTCAGCCGATCCAACATTTGGATTGGCTGAGCCGAACTTCCGGCAGGCTACCCGCTGCTGTTCGGCCTATTCTCATAGGGGCCGAACAGCAGTGAGTGACTAGACGAGCGGCATTCGGCTCGGCTATTCTGCTCGGTACCTCTGTGGTACCGAAAAGAATAGGAAAACAGTTAAAAAAAGTAGAAAAAATAGAAAATGATTGGACGGAGCTACCAGTGACAGCTAGCTCTGCCCAACTTTTCTATTGGCCGGGACCAGCTTTCATTACAATGAGAGCTTGTCGGAGCCAGCGGTGGTATCAAAGCCGGCTCTGCTGAGTTCTCATGGTACTGACAGATCACATGTAATGCAGCGGGGAGAGAGCACCCCCCTGTAATGAGGGCAGGGGGGCTTATTCATATTAGGGTACCCCTTTAATAAAGGGGCACCCAGATGTGGCTCCCCCTTGTGAATGAGTAAGGGGTACTTGAACCCCTACCCATTCACGAAAGGGTCCACTAAAAGTTTTAAAAAAGAGCCTGGACTTTTCTAAAAATCCTTTAATTGAAGAAAAAAAACAAAGTTTTTTTAAAGTCTTTCATTAAAAAATGGATCCACCGACATAATCCAGGTCAATTACGACGTCCAACGAAATAAAAAATAAAACAAGAAAAAATAAATAGAAATAATAAAATTTTAAAAGGCGATGCCCGCTGACCCATCCGCTTGCATTCTGACAGATGCCGGGAAAATATAAACAATTGGGCAGAGCTAGCAGTGACAGCTAGCTAGCTCCGCCCAACTGTTTACAGTTGTACGGCATCTGACAGGTAAGCCATGATTGGCTCTTACAGAATACTGTGCCCTGGTCAGGTGCAAGGCTTTAGCTAATCAGGGCTCACAAGGCACTGTGCGATACACAGTGGCTTGTGGGAAGCTTGGTGGGCGAATAGCCCGCTAAAAGCCCTGACAGTACGTGTGTTTGCCGAACACACAAACTGCCGATGTTGGAGATGAACTGCCGATGTTCGAGACGAACTGAATGGGCTCGATGTTCGACCCGAACATCGAGCCCATTCATAGTTGTTATTAACATTTTCGTTATAATTGCTGTGGTGAATTATTTTATTATGTCAGAAATGAAAATGAATTACGGCACCTCAGGCTGCAGCAATGTTGTTTAAATAATGTTGTTTGAATAATGTTGTTTATTAAATAACAGCAGGCGTCACCTCTGACATGTTTCAGGCTGGAAAGGGATTTTTCGTGTGGAGCCTGTGGTGAGCCATTCGCTTTGAGTGGTATGCATATCTTTTTGTGTAGTTTAAGATTATGTTTCTAGTCACCTATCACAGATACACAGAATGGAATGGATCTAATATTTTATATGATGGCTTGTTTCAGTCATGACATTGATGAATGCTGCATTGTCATGTTATTTTGGTGCATAGTGAAAATGCTGCATTTGTCATGCATTTTATTTTGTGCATAGTTTGTCCCAAGAATGTTTAAATTCACTTACTGTTGACTGACTGATTTCCTGTGCTGGAAGTCTGTTCCAAGTATAATTGACTCTTTTGGTAAATCAATACTTTCTAAGGTTAGTTTTTAACTTTCCTCCTGCTAGTTTAAGGGCCCCGTGTTCTTAATCTTAGCTTCATATTGAAAGTACTTCCCCCCTGAACTTATTAACACCCTAAAGGCCCTTTTACACTTCTGTGTTGCCGTAACACGTGCATTACTGCAATGCATGCTAATGTATGTAGTGTGTTGCTGCATTGTGCCCCAATGCTCTAAGGCAGGGGTGCCCATTAGGTCGATCGCAAAGTGATCGTCCCAACAGTAAAAAAAAAAAGTTAATTAAAAAAAATGTAAATTAAATAAAAAATAAGAAATAATAAAAAATAGTAAAAAATAAAAAATCCTGGAGGCAGGGCGCTGGGTGATGTCACACGCCTATTGAGGTGGGGGGCACATTTTTTTTCTTACCTCAGGCACAGAAGGAGCTAGCTACGGCTATGCTCCCGTGGTGCTCATGTGGCTGCCGGCTGAATGTGTTAGAACGCACTGGAATGCAAGCCGACTCCCTGCGTTCAGGGGCAGGAGGGGGCGTGGGGTTGTATTGAAGTCAATGGCACCTCAGCCATGCCCCCCGCCCAAAGTGCGATCGCCTGCCTGCATTCCGGTCCTGTGCAATCTGCAAAAATAGTGCTTGCAGCATTTTTGCAGATCGCACTGGACCGGAATGCAGGCACTAATGTGCCTGCATTCCGAGTGCGGGCGATCGCACTGTGGGTGAGGGGCATGGCTGCAGTGCCATTGACTGCATCGCCATGCCCCCCCCCTCCCCCCGAATGCAGGTGTTTTTTCGTTGGTAGATCTCATTGAGCTTGTCATTTGAAAAGTAGAGCTCCGTGCTCTAAGGTCTTGCACCTAAGTTGTAGTATGTCACAACACATGGCAGTGCGCAGTGCGTGAGGTTAGAAAAAAAAATGGTTGTGTAAATTTTTAGAAACGTTAGGCTGTATTGGCACCCCATTTATTTTGATCTTTTTGCAAGTGAGGCCTCTGGTGCACTGCTCACACTAACTCACGTGCTTGCAGAATTTTGCCAGGTTGCCTATGATGTGCACCGACGGGTATCCTAGCTGGACACATGTAACCACATGAGGTCAAGCTGCAGATAAGTGTGTTTATTCATCACAGGTACCTATTGTTTTATGTGCAAACAAATTTTAATTGCATTGCACTGTATTACCAGTTCAATTTGTCATTATAAAGCAATGTGGGTATTTGTGCTATGAATATGGGAAGACATGCCTTCGTTTCCTAGTTTCATGGACCACTATTTTAGGTAACTTGCTTAGGCTCTGGGGTGGAAGACAATCCTCGTTCTCTAATGGTTTTTATACTCTAATGTGAATTACTCATATTTTTTTGGTACAAGAGGGGTTAAGCTAATGGATCATCTTTTCTGAATGATATTGAAGAGCAGATGTGCTGGATCGTAACTTCAGTGCTAATCAGTACAGCTGCATGGGTTGGAGCCTCCAAGACTGGATATGTTGTGTTTTATTTGATTTAAACGCATTTCATTATCTTCATTTTCATGCCATCTGCCTCTGAAAACTTCAGATTTTTTTTTCTCTTAAGGTACCATAAGGTAACAAATTGTCACAGTTTCAGCACTGCCCTTTTTGCAATTCATCAATGACCCACATACAAAATGTTCCAAGCAAAGTGCTGATGATATTCAGCAGAGTGCCTTGTAAGGGTTGAATACATGCATTTGCCACATACCATTCACAATTATACAACACATACTGCAAGGCAAAACCCAAGCATTATGATGTTTATATGTGACAACTAAAAAGTGAACACGCACTACTGAATTTGGCAACAAAAATATGAAGGACAGTAACGTGCAGCTGTCAAACGCATTTCATAAATGTAGTGATGTGATTGTGCATGTGTGTGTGTGTGTGTGTGTATATATAAATCCTTGTGTGGTCTACTTTTTAAGAGTACCTGTACCCCTGTATGTTATGGTCGCTGAGGAAGGTATCTAAAAGCTTTTTGAATGATTCAATACTCTCTG
Source organism: Nanorana parkeri (assembly GCF_000935625.1). Lineage (NCBI taxonomy): Eukaryota > Metazoa > Chordata > Amphibia > Anura > Dicroglossidae > Nanorana > Nanorana parkeri. The sequence continues at coordinate 343,950 of NW_017307170.1, read as the reverse complement.
CTGATGCCACTGCTTGTGGCATAGAGTTCCAGATCCCAACCGCTCTAACTGAAAAAAAGCCCCTTGTGGTTAAATCTTTTCTTCACCAGTTTTAGGTGGTGGCCTCTAGTCCTTGTTACGGAGTTTACAGTAACAAGTTTATTGTAGATGTTGCCATTAACGCTAAACATTTTGTACATCATAACTTTGTCAGTAGCCTTGTCTCCTTGCTTAGGTCCTCCAGCCCCTTAATTAGTTTAGTTGCCCATCTCTGGACCGCATACTCCAGATGAGGCTGAGCCAGCGATCTATAAAGTGGCAAAATGATTGCCTTGCCTCTACAGCACATCTTTTTTTAATACAAGACAGTACTCCGCTCGCTTTGTTTGCCGGAGCCTGGCATTGCAAGCTATTGTTCAATCTGTGGTCTACTATGACCCCCAAATCTTTTTCCATTTCTGACTTCCCTAGTGGAGTATCCATTAATATGTATTCCTCTTGACTGTTTTTGATCCCCAAATGCATTACTTTACATTTTTCAACATTAAACCTCATTTGCCATGTAGTTGCCCACTCCCCTATTTTATCCAGGTCCCTCTGCAATCCTACAATGTCTAAGTCTGTGTCTATGACCCTCCCAATAGTATCATCTGCAAACACAGAAACATGGTTATTAACACCTTCCCCGATATCGTTAATAAACAGGTTAAACAGTATTGGGCCTAGCACAGAACCCTGAGGCACGCCACTCTCAACCATAGACCGATCTGAAAAAGAGTAATTTATCCATACTCTCTGTACACGTTCCTGTAGCCAGTTCTCTATCCATGTACACACCATGCCATCTATGCCCATAGACCTCAGCTTGTGTACTAAGCGTGTATGTGGTACCGTGTCAAAAGCTTTGGCAAAATCCAGAAATACCACATCCACCGGCCTCCCTCCATCCAGATCTCTACTCACCTCTTCGTAGAATGTTAGTAAGTTGGTCTGACAAGAACGGTCCTTCCTAAATCCATGCTGATTATCACTTATAATACTATTGTCGCAAACAAAATCCACTAAATAGTCCTTTATGTTAGACTGTCTGGTTTGTAGTTCCCTGGTTGAAATCTTGACCCTATTTTGAATATTGGCACTACTGTAGCCTTCTGCCAGTCACTTGGTACCTTACCAGTCATTATGGAGTCCTTGAAAATGAGGAATAATAGTCTCGCTATAACCTGGCTGAGTTCTTTAAGTACCTTTGGGTGCAGGTTATCTGGTCCTAATGATTTATTTGCATTAAGTTTATCAAGTCTTTGTTGAACCCCAGTTACTATCAACCACTGTGGTATTTTACGCACTGAGCAACTCACATTTGTATCTCCATTAAACCCATCACTCTCCTGAGTGTATACTGAGGAGAAAAATTAATTCAATACCTCAGACTTCTCCCTGTCGTTTGTGACTAAACTCCCATTTTCAAATTTTATTGGGCCAACCTGCTCTTTCTTTACCCTTTTACTGTTTATATACTAGAATAATTTTTTGGGGTTCTTTTTACTGACTGTGGCGATATGCTTTTCATAATCTATTTTAGTCACCCGGATTTCATGTTTACATCTCTTGTTGCATTCCTTTTAGTTCTGGAATGCCAATGCAGTTCCCTCCATCTTATATTTGATAAATGCTACGTTCTTTTCTTTAATGTATTGTTTTACCGTTTTATTTAGCCATGCAGGTTTTATTCTTGATCTTTTATTTTTGTTTCCCAGTGGTATGCTTTTTGCAATAGCATTGTGTAATATGTTCTTTAAACAATCCCACTTCTGTTCAGTGTTCAGTGAAATATGTTGTCCCAATTAGTGTCGCATATTAGGTGATGCAGCTAACAAAGTTTGCCTTTCTGTAGCATAGTGTTCTTGTCAGACCATCACACTTCTCTTTTCTGTACCCAACATTAAAAGTAATCATCCTGTGATCACTATTACCCAATGCATCCCTAATCGTTATGTCCCCAACAAGGTCTGCATTATTAGAGATTATTAAGTCTAGTATTGCATTCTTCCTGGATGGGACATCAATCATCTGATCCATGAAATTGTCCGTAACAGGTTCAGAAAACGGCCAGCCCTTATAGAATGAGAGGTTCAGTTTGACCAATCAATCTCCGGATAATTGAAGTCGCCCATTATAACATGTTCGGGGGTTTATAACACACACCCACAAGTGGTTTACGACTAGCATCAGTCTTGTCCAGTTCCAGCCACAAAGACTCAACACCATCGCAACCCATCTCGTATGTGCACAGTTAGATTGTTTTTTTACATATAGGCATACCCCTCCACCCCTTCTACCAACCCTGTCCCTCCTGAACAGGTTGTACCCTTGTTCAGTAGTTGCCAGTCATGTGAGCTGTCCAGCCAAGTTTCTGTTTTTCCAACTATATCGAAGTCCTCCTCGAGTAGCATAACTTTGAGCTCCTCTAATTTGTTTGCTAAACTTCTAGCATTGGTGTACATACATTTAAGTTTGGTGCTAGTTTGGGTTACATTATTACACCTTTCTGGCGCTCCACTACTTTTTTTATTAGACTTGGTATGGTTGATACATTACTTGGTACATTACTTAATAGATTGAGGGGATTTGATTGACTAGATTGATTTGATTAACTAGATTGACTGGAGTGCTTTTTCCCCCTTTGTATTACAGCCCTCAATAATCGCCCCTTTAGTTACTAGCTCTATATTTATTATATCCATTTTTATTCCCTCCCCCCCATTGCCTAGTTTAAAAGCTCCTCCAGTCTTTTAACCATTTTCTCCCCCAAAAGTGCTGCACCTTCCCAATTAAGATGCACCCCGTCTCTGCTAAAGAGCTGGTAACCGAGAAGTCAGCCCAGTTTTCCAGGAACCTAAAGCCCTCTTTCCGACACCAGCTCCAAAGCCACTTGTTCAGTTCCCTCAACTCTATCTGTCTTTCTGGAGTGGCTCGCGGCACTGGCAGTATCTCATAGAATACTACCGTGGAGGTCCTTTTCTTCAAGCTAGCACCTTCTAGCATGTCTCTAAAATCGCTTTTTAGGACACTCCATTTGCCTTCTATTTTGTCATTGGTGCCAATGTGCACCATGACAGCTGGGTCGTGCCCAACCCCATCCAGTAACCTGTCCATCGGTTCCGCAATGTGTCGAACATGAGCCCCCTGTAGGCAACAGACTGTTCGGCGCGCACAGTCCCGATGGCAGATTACTCTGTCTGTCCATCTGGTAACAGAGTCCTCCACCACCAAAATCTGTCTTTCCTGTCCCTCCATCCTGCTCCCATCCGTACTGGTTCAGTCACTCCCCCTGCAGATAGAGGAGGTTTCCTGCTCCAACAATTTCACCCCTGAACTAATATCCACTGGCGGAACTACCAGGGTCGCAGCGGTCGCAATTGCGACCGGGCCCTGGTATTCTGCCTGCTGGGGGGCACATAAAGGAAGAAGAGCCCCCCCCCCCCGAGATTGTGCTGCTCCTTCCCCGCTGCTCTGCCACCCGCAGCATGTACGGGCGGCTGTGTGGCAAGGATGGAGAAGCTGACAGCCAGTAGTCGCGCAGAATGTGCTGCAGGCACCACCAGGCAGCACATTCTGCTGTGTGAGGACCCTCTCCTCTTAGCCCCGCCCCCTGGCCGCTGAGACGAGGAAGAAGGTCCTGCAGGAGAGGAAAGGTAAGTCTGGACTGGAAAGGGGGGCCGGGGGGGAGGGGTTGGATGCTGGTGGTGTTCTTCATTGCTGTTTTTTTTATTATAATGTATTGCTAGGACCTGTAGTCCCGCATAGCTGGTGGTATTCTGCATTGCTGTATAATGATTATACAGCAATGCAGAATAGCACCAACTATGCAGGACTAAAAGTCCCAGCAATGCATTTTATTTTTAAGTAGGGATGCACCTGTGCCAATACTGTACTCATACTCGTGAAAATGCCCCAATACTAAACGCAAATACCGGTGTTCTGTCGAGAACGCCAACGTAGTCGAATTTGCTGACCTCAGCATCTGCCCTTGTGCACAGACCACTATTATTGAGGGAACAGGGATTTATTTACAAAGTATTTGGTTTAAATTGTTAATTGTGACCGTTAATAATATTCCATCCATCATTTACTGCCATCCATCATTTACTGCCATGGACGGCATATTATTAACGGTCACAATTAACAATTACAAACAAATACTTTCTAAATAAATGCCGGTTTCCTCGTTAATCCCGTCTGTGCGCAAATACAGATACTAGGTCAGCGCTCTCGATAGAACACCGGCACTACATTTTTAAACTGAAGCGGCTGCCTGAGGTCCTGTGCTGCCTGAGGTCCTGTGACCTCGGCAGCTGTCCTGTTAACCGCACAGTGCCATGGTGGCGGGGGGTTGGGGGGGCCCTTCATAGTTTCTTGCACCGGGGCCCTGAAGGTTCTAGTTACACCTCTGCTAATATCCCCAACATCCTGCTACCTGGCATATTTATTGGGGTGTATTAATTTAGGACTGGCCTCTCTCGCACTCTTCCCTTTACCCTGCCTTCTCACAGTAACCCAGCCACCCACCTCGGGATCCTGCTCCTCCAAACCCCCCTCCTCATCTAGGCCGCCCTCCACTAGAGCCTGGTGCATCAACTCCACATTCCTTTCCATGTTGGTTATGCTCCTCAGTGTTGCCAGTTTGTTTTTTAAATCCAGAATCTGGGCTTCTAAACAAACAACTAGCTCACATCTGGCACAACAGTATTCACCCTCGAACGCATGTTCAAGAAACGCATACATTGAGCAAGATTTGCACCGGGTTGCATACCCACTCATGGAAGACATTTTTTAACTGGTTATTTATTTATTTTAGGCACAGATGTACACAAGTGGTTGATGTTACATTAGTACCCAGGAGTTATTACACTACTGCCCAGCAGTTATTTCCCTTGACACCCAGCAGTTATTACCCTTCTTACCTATTAGTTAATACACTATTAGTACTATCAGTTATTACTCTGATACGGTTAATACACTTATTGCCCAGCAATTATTACACTTAATGCCCAGCAGTAATACACTTAATGCAAAGGCCGATATACAATTAATGCCCAGCCGGTATACAATTAATGCCCCACAGGTAATACACTTAATGCCCAGACTATAATAATTAATTATCCCGCAAATAATACACTTTATGGCCAGCTGATAAAAGTAATAATATTAAGATTAATGCCCTGCAGATAATTCACTTAATGCCCAACCGATAATACAATTAGTGCCCTGCAGTTATTACACTTGATGCCCAGCCAATAATAATGAATGCCACTCAGATAATACACTTGATGCCCAGCCGATGTTATAAATTAATGCCCCGCAGATAATACACTTAATGCCCCAGCCGATAGTAATTAATCCCCCGCAGATACACACTTAGTGCCCAGTCGATAATAACTAATGCCCCACAGATAACAATTTATGCCCAGTAAACAATACACTTAAATCCCAGCAAATAATACACTTAATTCCGAGCAAATAATACACTTAATTCTCAGCAAATAATACACTTAAATCCCAGCAAGTAATACACTTAATTCCCAGCAAATAATACACTTTAATCCCAGCTGTATATATATATATATATAT
>NW_017307170.1:297199-338325 GCF_000935625.1 Nanorana parkeri | reverse complement strand
TGTATGTGTATATATATATATATATAAATTATTTTTTTAACCACTTAATGCCCAGCAATTAGTTCACCCCTCTCACCACTCCACTTGCAGTTTCACGCCACAGCTTGCAGCAACGATCACCCCACTCACCCCGGTCAATTGAATTGGGTGAATAGGGTGACAGGCATAGGGTGACTCCATGTCCCCTATGCCTGTGCAGAAACAACACCAATTTCAACCCCAAATAACAAATATCAAATGTTTTGAGTGAGGTTCATTTGGTTTTAAAGAAATTGTTCACAAAAAATACCATGTATTTATTCATCCCAGAGTTGTATTAGTGATTTACACCTTCAGGGGCAATACAGGTGACTGAGACTGTGACTAATAATCCCATAAAATGAGACACCCGTGGACCCACTTGTGTTTGCACACTAAGGGGTCTATTCACAAAGCTGCCGAAGGATCTGGCCGTAGCTTCGGCCGATCCTTCGGCTGGCTTCGGCCCCAGGACCCCTTCGGTTAGAACAGCCGAGCCAAATGCCGCTCGGCGGCATTCGGCTATTCTCTCACTGCTGTTCGGGATCTTTCAGAATAGCCCGAACAGCAGTGAGAAGCCTGCCAGAGGTTCGGCTCAGCCGATCCAGATGTTGGATCGGCTGAGTCGAACTCCTTCTGCACTTCAGGTCAGCCGAACATGCTGAGCATGTTCGGCTGATCCGAAGCCACACGAAGCAAGCTGATGCACGGCTGATTTCAGCCGATATACGGCTGAAATCAGCTGTACCAGCCTGAAGTGAATAGCCGAACAGTGTTCGGCTCACTTCACTTCTGATCGGTCATTCACTCGGCTGCCCTCGGCAGCTTTGTGAATAGACCCCTAAGACTTTTCATGGTGGAGGCTGCACTTAGTTTAAAGTGAAAAAAGTCACTTTAAAAATACAAACAATTATGTCATAATAAATTGAATTAATAATGTTCTAAAATCTAAAACCCAGGGATGTGAACCTGTACAGTAAACAGCTTCAGTACATGTTGTTTGTTCTGGACTGATTTGGTAGACAGCCAAGTCTTCCGTCATGAATAAATCCCTATGGTAAGCTGATACAAACCAGTTGTAATTGCTGAAACTTGTTACACAGTCATTTGTAGAGCATCTTGGTTGGCATAATTTACGTATTTACCAAATAGATCAGGAAGGAATACATGCTAAGAGAAAGATATATGGCTATGTCTGACAAACATTTTGCTTATCTCTGTAACAATATTTTCAGTCAGTTAGGGATGCATTGGGTATGTCTTTATTATCATGATTTGTGTTTGTTGAAAGTCTCTAAGCGCGCATGAAAACTGCATGAAAATCATATCTTCGCAATTTTTATGCATACTGTGTATGTTTTTCACACAAGCTAAAACATGGCATACACTGTTGACACAGGAGGAGGAAAGCTTCATACAGCGTGGAGGCATATAGTGATATTTATTTTGATGACTATTAATATTAATTGACACAATGCATTATGATACATAATGCAATGTAACCAAGTGATTATCCGTGCTTGCTTTGGTCAATTAAACATCTCTACCAAGGGAGGAGGTGTAGATGGAGAAGAGGAGGGGTCCATCTTTCAGAGTACTAATGGTAATTATAACAGGAGAAAAATACACCCTCTACAGTTCATATACTGCTCTGCTATATGTTTTAACCTAATGAGCTTTTTATGTAATATATGTGGGTTGACTGGAAAGTTTGTAGTTTGTGTGCCAGACCACATATTTTTGCATTATAATTATTATTAATGATACTAATATGATCAATATAGATATGGCAAAAAACAAATGCTCTTTTTCCTTTTATGTAAAGTGCTACTTAAAATAATGTACTGTGTATGTACTATGTAGTACTATGAATATTTTAGAAAAATCTCTATGTCTATAATTATACCTTAGGACAGCTTGTAAACAGCAATAAATCATAAAAGCAAATAAATGCACATTAAAGGAGAACTATGGGGTAAGTGTTTTTCCCCATAGTTCTCCTAAGGGTCACGGGGAGGACACAAACTAGCGTCCTCCCGTGACCCAAAGCTCAGTATACAGCGAGATACAACTCGCGGTATACTGAGACCGCCGCAGCCGGGACAGATCCCGACATTACTGTTGAGATCCACCCAGCTGCATGATTGACAGCTGGCTCTGCCTATCTAGAGGCAGAGACAGCTGTACCCGCCCCTTCCCCATCCGTTCCGCCAGTCAGCGCTGGAGGATCGGAGCGGGGGAATCCCTGCAGGGAGCCGTGAGTGACATCCACAGCTCTCTGCAGGGAGATGATCGAGAAGTGAGCGAGCGACGGTATGTGTTCGCTCACTTTCCGATCTATTGAGCCGACGTGTGACAGATTAATTGTCACACGTCGGCTTGAACTATCAGGGTAAGTGATTTTCACTCACCTCATACTTCTCCTGTGAGTCCCTTTCTAACATGAAAATAGATCTTAGACTTGTGTCTAAATCCTCAAAATAACACTTGATTTAGCACAAAACTGCTGCCCCAGAGAATCTCTCCATAGAGCCAGGTGCTCAGGCTTCTCTAAAGTTTGTGTGAGTTTGAGACAGTGTGAGGGCAGATGCCCTTTCTATAAAGAATCACCATAGCATAGCATAATTTACAATTATCAGACCAGGATTTCAGGTGCAACTGCACCCTTTTATTGCCAGACTCAACATATTCAGGTAAAATGTATCTGAATTTATACACAGGCAACAATTTTATATGCTCCTTAGTAATAACAACAAGGAATAAGAAAACATGTATTACAATAAATAAAGTGTCATCTTTTACCTGTTCTAAACAAATAATGAATGACAGCTTCCAAACAAGCCAATGGCTGACCAACAGTACAAATGTTGCATAATCTAAATGTAAGAAACTATGGAGCTTAGATTGTGTTTAAAAGGTTCATTTTCAATGCGGTTATTGAGCATCAGTTCATTTAATGGAAATAGATTCCCCTAAAATTTTATGCTTTTCTTTTTTGATGTCTGATTGATCTGGTGAAGTTAAACTGGGAAATTAAACCCTTAAGCGCAATGTAAGACTTTGTTTTTTATTTTTTATTTGATTTTATCGCTATTCTAAACACTGCCTGGTTCAGAGCAGGCTTTGTGAGCACCCCCTGGGAAGAAAAAGAGAGATCAGGCCCCATACATATGAGCTTAATAAGTCTTTTGTTCTTGTTATTGGGCCTTGGGAAAATCAAAACCATGTTGTGGGAAGCTGGGACATTGTTATGGACAATCAAGATCATACTATGGTCACTAGAGATATCAGTGGTGACAAAACAATAAAGCTGAAGAAATATTGATATGTCAGGTTTTGTACACCACGTAGCACTAACAATAGACAAAGCTTTTAAATTAATGTGAACACACATACCTATAAGTATAAGAACAAATCGTGCAGAAATGATAATGCCTTCAAGCACTATTAAGCCCCCTAATTGAAATGTTTACATGTGGAACATGAATGTAAAACATACTCAGTGCCGCGCTGAAATCCCTATGCATGTGTTTTTAAAATTACCTCCACACACATTACAAGCAGCTTTGGTTATATTCCACATATCAAGGAGAAATATATAACAAGATCAAATATCTAAAACATTAAAAATTGAGATTGCATTGGCCTGTCTTTGAAACATATTTACATTATATGGTGTGCATAGCTAATTCCGGCTTTCTTCCTAATGCTGAATTTTAATCAGATATGCTGTATTGGACCCACCATTTAATAAAAATCAATTTGTTCTGGTGTTGAGATGGCATGACTGCTCACTTTGAGTGTGAGAGAGGTTCCCAGTGCATAATTAGGGGAATTTGCAGAACAAGGGTAAATTAGTGGTTAAGTTTTGTTTAAAGTGTATTTCCACTTTTCGCAGCCAAATTGGGATAACAACAATGGGGTCTATTCACAAAGCTGCCGAGGGCAGCCGAGTGAATGACCGATCAGAAGTGAAGTGAGCCGAACACTGTTCGGCTATTCACTTCAGGCTGGTACGGCTGATTTCAGCCGTATATCGGCTCTGGCTCCGCCCAGCTGTCAGAAGCAGGCTGTCGGCCGGCCAATGGCCGGCCGCTCGGCCAGCTTCGTCTTTCAGCACGGCTCAGCGCTCGACTGAGCCGCTCGGCCGTGATCGGGAGCTGTACGGGCTATTGTGAATAGCCCGTACAGCACCCCCTCGGTTCTCCTGAACCGAAGGGGTCCTGGTGCCGAAGCTAGCCGAAGGATCGGCCGAAGCTACGGCCAGATCCTTCGGCAGCTTTGTGAATAGACCCCTATATTTGTTGCAAGTTCCCATTCACATAGAATAAGCTAAAAAAAAATGCTTCTTGCAGTTTGTATTGCTTTTACTTGGGTTAGGGTTTTAAGAGTTAAAGTGCCTTCTTGCTTCTATTTCTTTGAAGTGTTAGGAGGGACTGTGAGGGGTGAGGGGTCTGAGGTAGCTCTTCCATTGTATGTTAGTGAAGCTTATCAGTTAAACACAATCCTCAAATTTCAGCCCCAGGTCTTTCTATAAGGACATATCTCTGTGAAAGGGCTAAGAAAAACCCTGAAATCAGCCATCTTGCCCACTTTAACAAAACATCTAAAAGGTAAGAAATTCTTTTAAAAGTTATGTTTTAGTATGCTGTATGAACAGGAACACATTACGAACATATAGAGGGGTTTTATCAAATTTGACTGAAAAAGTGGAAATACACTTTAAGGGTTGGGTTAAAGCTGATATCTTTTAGATGGCAAGCTCTCACATCCAACCCTCTTGTATTCAATTGTATTGCAAATGTACTGTCTCCTTTTTTTTATAAAGTGCCATGCAACCTGTTGGTGCTATATTAATCTTGAATAATAATAATAATAATAATAATAATATAGGGCCAACCCAGTAAGGCTGTATTTGTGATAAAAATGTGTTATGAAAGGTATTCATTATCTATAAATTCAAAGGCTTTGTGTTAATATTTTTTTCCCTATTGACAGCCCATTCAGGGCAACAGAAGACTGTTAATGGCCACTGTGGGCAAAAGTAAATTAGAAAGGTGCAGTAACATGCATGCCACTATCTCTAAATCACAGCAACATCATATAAGCACACTATGACAGAGCACAGCCAGTGTGTTATATTAATTATTCTATATTAACATTCTGCAGCCAAACACCTTGACATGAGTCAATCCTTGACCACGAATTGAAGCAACTAAAATGTAAATTACATGGGAACACAACTTGCAAAAGAAATGCTTACTCAGCTACATTACATGGCATTTTCTTATTCGATTTAATTCAGCTTTAAAGGAGAACTATGGGGTTAGGGCTTGTCCCCATAGTTCTCCGAAGGGTAACGGGAGGACACAAACTAGCGTCCTCCCGTTACCCAAAGCTCAGTATACCGTGAACTGCAGCTTGCGCCAGTATGTGTTCGCTCACTTCCAGATCTACTGAGCCGACCTGTGACAGTTTAATTGTCAAAGATCGGCTCAGATTATGAGGCTGAGTGAAAAGCACTCGCCTCATAAATCTCCTTTAAAGTAAACCTGTGGTCAGGCTTTTGGACATTTAAGTATTTCCATATTCTTAGCAAGAAGTATATTAGCTTTAAAACAAGTACTCATTTACCTCTGTAGCTGCAGGGATGGTGGAGCAAGAAATCCTCAGGGTTCACAGCTAAAGCACTAAGGTTGATTAAGTCATTATGTCAGCAGCTTAGCTCACATTATCATTTTTAAAAAAATTTACATTAGACATAAAAATGCTGGAAGTCTGCTAAGTCACTGATGAATAACACAATTGCTTCTTTCAAGACAAGTTTGTGAGTAATGTGATGTACAGATAGTATAACTGTGCCTTACATCTTTTCAACTACAGTAATGAAACCCTGGAAAACATAGAAATACACATTGCTTACTGTAATATCTTTAAACAAGATACATATTTAATGGGTGCATTTATGAAAACTGTCTCTCAGGATGTCCAGGGGATAGATCATCCTGACAAAGTTTCTATTTCTGCTTCCCTCTGACATTGCATCTCACTGATCTTGTAGTTGTAGGCATATCTGTATTCTTGCTGCATTTGGCACAACGTACAGCCAATGAGACATGCAAAAGCAAGCCTGATACCCCTGGAGTTGGCCGTGATATGGGTGAAATTGGGAGCTAAGGTAGAGAGAACTGGTTACCAATAAGATATAGAAGGTAGCTAGCTGGGAATTGAGCAACTCTGGTATTCATGCGTGCATGTCTGGGACAATTTCATTGGTACTATGAGTTACAACTAAAAACAATAACATGACTTTTGCTTCACGAGCTTACTTTTATATTTGAAGATTTCATCAGTAGCATATATTTATTGTCCACTTATATTTTAATGTTTCTGGCCTCTTAACAAATCCATGATTATAAAAATAGACACATTTATCACTGGAATACATAAAAATCAAATACCACCATTTTAAAAATCATTATTCCTGCAGTACAATCTATAAAAGCGTGCCATGTAATAATAGCTTATAGCAGCCACCTTTTACTAATTGCAGATATATGGTCTTATTAGTAATGGGCTCTTGCCTTTCGGCTCACAGTGTTTGAATAATGAAGATAAGTTATTAATCAATATTGACTAATTTCCCTTTAAATTCTGGTATTATATATTGTTCTTTACTAAATCAAGCTTCAGAATCTCAATGCAATCACTAGACTAAACTAGGTTATTAAATCTGTGTCTGCATTTTTTTGGACCCAACCAGTTCAACCAATTTAAGATAAAATATATTCTGTTGTATACTTTTACATTTCATCAGAACAGATAAAGCAGAAAAAAGCTGCTATGTCAGCAGTTCACATACTGTGCTTCTACGGTATGATTTGAGGTACAGCTGTTTCTTTTGGTATATGAGTTTGCTTATGTAGCCTGCATTACCTTTTGTGAGGTGGCTACTCAACATTTAGTGATTGCCAGAGCTGTAGTCAGCCTGGCGGGATTATAGTTGGCATTTATCTGGTTAATTCCAGGTGTCGGCATTGACTATACTGGCACACTCGCAAGCTAGCATGTAAAAAAACTTGTCTCACACTAAGGTTAAAAACAGAGGTTTGGATACACGTCTTCTGCAGAAAATGTGAAAGCCGCACAGCCGCGCCAAGGCACCTCTTATATTGGGTGCAGGTTTGTCCTATATTGGGTGCAGGTTTGTCAGGAGGAAGCCCAACCCCCTTAAAGGCACAGAGACGCACAAGGGATCCCTCACATCCCAATGGCAGCTGAGACCCCGCATGCATCACTGCACCAAAACAGTCAAGCAAAACAGATGACAAACGCACTCATCAATTCGTCACCAGCTTTACAGTAAGGTGCACACGAAATGGGCTTTAAACAGTAAAATAGCAAAAAGTTTTCCTGGCGCATTCCGAAGCTAGCATGTAAAAAAACGTGTCTCACACTAAGGTTAAAGACAGAGGTTTGGATACACGTCTTCTGCAGAAAATGTGAAAGCTGCACCGCACCGCCAAGGCACCTCTTATAGTGCGGTCCTAACTCTAAACTATCAGAACCTCCATCTTGTAAAGCTGGTGACGAATTGATGAGTGCGTTTGTCATCTGTTTTGCTTGACTGTTTTGGTGCAGTGATGCATGGGGGGTCTCAGCTGCCATTGGGATGTGCGGGATCCCTTGTGCGTCTCTGTGCCTTAAGGGGGTTGGGCTTCCTCCTGACAAACCTGCACCCAATTTTATCTTCTGCCCCATGTGCTCCAAGATGGAGGCTCTGATAGTTTAGAGTTAGGACTGCACTATAAGAGGTGACTTGGCGCCGCTGTGCGGCTTTCACATTATCTGCAGAAGACGTGTATCCAAACCTCTGTTTTTAACCTTAGTGTGAGACAAGTTTTTTTACATGCTAGCTTGTGAGTGTGCCAGGAAAACTTTTTGCTATTTTACTGTTTAAAGCCCATTCAGTGTGCACCTTACTGTAAAGCTGGTGACGAATTGATGAGTGCGTTTGTCATCTGTTTTGCTTGGCATTGACTATACCCCCCTGGGTGGAGTGTGACTCTGATGTATTGTGGGACAGCCAATGAGGGAGACTGTAAGTGTGTGTATGCAGTGCAGCAGCCAATCACTGGGGTTCTCTCAACCAGTGGTGCATGCTGGGATAGGGTACATATACTGGAGGGATTTGCCATGTGCTCTAGTCGGGACAAGCCATGGATTAGCACAGGACTTGGTGCTGTCCATCCACCCCCACCAGGCTAGGCCTGAGGCCTGGGGGTGGGCAGAGGCTGGAGTGTGGGAAGTGTTCCCCTGGGTCTCAATTATGGAGGAGGCCAGTGCTGTTGCCTGTGATGTTACTCAGAATCAGGGCCAGTCTGGCCTGATTGTGTTCGATAATGCTCGGCCCAGCCCGTTATGCCCGATGGCCTGCTCTGTGCGGTCTATTAACTGGAGCTCTCAGAGGCTAGGCAGAGCAGACAGGGCAGAGTTGCCCCACTCCCATCACCAGCGGACCCATTGTCCGCTCTCTCGAACTGCTGTTTCCGGCCAGCTCGGATCACCTTCATATGACCGAGGCGATCCGGGCTGGCCGGAGGAGGGGCCCGAGAGAGGAATGGAGAGCCACATCTGCTGAGCCTGTAGCCACCAACAAGACACCGGACCCCAGGTGAGAGCCCCACTGTTTACCTGAGTCCCACTGACCACCAGAGGCCCCACTGACCCCCTGAGCTTGCACTGACCACCAGAGCCCTACTGACCCCCAGAGGCCCCGCTGACCCCCAGAGGCTGCACTGACCCCCAGGGGCCGCACTGGCAACCTTGAGAGCCTGCAGTGACCACTTGAGAGCCCGCACTGGCCACCTGAGAGCCCCCACTGGTCACCTGAGAACCTGGAGACATCAGGCCGCAAACCTGGAGCAACATGTAGTATGTAGCTTTATATTATTCTGCATTGTTGTATAGTGTATTGTAGTCCCCTATAGCCAGTGCCATTCTGCATTGCTGTATAATTAATTGCTGGGATTTGTAGTCCTCTTTAGCTGGTGATAGTATTCAGCATTGCTGGTTTGCTGTAAAATGTATTACTGGGATTTGTAGGATTGTATAGCTGGTGGTATTCTGCATTCCTGTATAATGATTTTACAGCAATGCAGAATACCACCAGCAATACAATACATTATACATTAGGGATGCACCGATTGACCAGTATCGGTATCAATGCCAAAATTGGGCATTTTCACGAGTACACGTACCCATGAAAATGCCCTGATACTAAGCGCTGAAACCAGCATTTTTCATTTTGAAACTGAAGCGGCTGTATGAGGTCCTGCTCTTACTGGGGACCTCAGCAACTTTGCTGTGAACCATGCGGCGCCTATTTACAGCATCGGCCGCACATCTCAGTCTCCTTCTTGAGAAACCACACCGTTCGCACCCGCCCACTAGAACACCCACAGCCTTCTTAAACCCCGCACAGCGCTCCTGACACCCAGCACAGCCATCCTGAGACCCTGCACAGCCTCAGGCAGTTCTAAGGTGTTGCTTACAGGCAGTTCTGTAAGCAACACCTTATTTTCTAGTGCCCCTCCTGAGACTAAACTCTGGATCCACCCCTAATCAGACCACCATCCGGACTGAGCAGGGAGGACTGTGCAGGACACCACACTGTGCTGGAGAGGAATCATAGAACACCGGACTCTAGTAGTAAGTGAGCTAAAAGGGGGAGGGGACGGGGAAGCACTACCAGGCACTGAGGAGGGATACACAGGTGAGACACCGGAGGAATACAGGGTTTAAAATGAGGAAGACACGCTGGAATAACATAGGGGACACATGGACAAGACTGAGGGGGGACACATGGACAAGACTGAGGGGGGATACAGGAGACAGAAGGAGGGGACACATGGACCAGACTAAGGGGGGACACAAGGGTCAGAATGAGGGGACACATGGACCAGACTGGGGGAAGACACAGGGGCCTGAATGAGGGGACACATGGACCAGACTAAGGGGTAATGTAAGGGGGTACCCCTGTAATTAGGCGGCCGCCTTAAGTGCCTAGCCCCACCCTCGATTGTGCTATGTTTTGCCCCGCCCCCAAATTGTGACAGGGTGGGGCCTGTTGGGAGTCACTCACCAGTACCATCTCTCCCCAATGTGAAGATGTTAATAAAAGTTATTCAGCATTGCAATACTGGAGTGGATATCAGCTTTGTGGGCACTAGAAGAGGGCGATTAAATGCTAATGGGCAGCTGAAGACTAAGGGGTCTATTCACAAAGCTGCCGATCAGAAGTGAAGTGAGCCGAACACTGTTCGGCTATTCACTTCAGGCTGGTACTCGCTCCATGTCAGAATAAAGAAAAAAGACACAGCGGGGTTTTTCTCCTTGGCGGCCGGGAGCAGGAGACTCCCGGGGTGGCAGGGAGAGTCAGCTATTTGGAGATCAGTGTCCCTGGTTAGCAACCAGGTACGCTGATCTCTCTGAAAGTGGCCGGACCCAGCCGTAAGATCACGGCTGGCTCCGCCCAGCTGTCAGAAGCAGGCTGTCGGCTGGCCAATGGCCGGCCGCTCGGCCAGGTACGGCTTTCAGCACGGCTCAGCCATGCCGAGGCATATGCGATCGGCTCGACTGAGCCGCTCGGCTGTGATCGGGAGCTGTACGGGCTATTGTGAATAGCCCGTACAGCACCCCTTCGGTTCTCCTGAACCGAAGGGGTCCTGGGGCCGAAGCTAGCCGAAGGATCGGCCGAAGCTACGGCCAGATCCTTCGGCAGCTTTGTGAATAGACCCCTAAATCCCCTGGACAACTAGTAATGACCCAGGTTATTCCAGCGGCTCCTTAGGAGGTGAGCGCTACACTTACTTATCAAATCATGGGGAAACTCCCAGCTGCCTACACTTAAAGTGACATTAAACCCTCAGATTTTTTAACATAAACCAATACTGTAATGTGTGCCTTACTGTAATCCATGGTCGTTTCCCTTCTCTTTGCTGCTCTTCCTTTTAAATCCTCATGTCTTCTCATCCTTGGGGAGAACTTCCCTTTTCAGCTCAGGGCCTCTTCCTGTAGTGCTGGCTCAGGTTTCAAGCCTATACGAACGTATACAGAGACACCGTGTATCCATTCCTGAGACAAGGCAGTCTGCTGCAAAACAGAAGTTCTGCAGAGCATGAGAACAGATACACATTTAAAAGGAAGAGCAGCAAAGAAAAGGGAAACAACCATGGATTACAGTAAGGCACACATTACACTATTGTTTTATGTTAAAAAATCTGAGGGTTTGATGTCACTTTAAAGTGACTTTAAATCTTAAAAATACATTCAAGTTCCCTAACTATTAACACAAATGTTGCTTATTTGTGTATCACTCAGCTTTAGCTGCTCAAATGATCTCTGAATTCCTGCTGACACTGTCCTTCTTTCTGAGGGGTGGCTACTTTTGTTCCCCATGTTCCCTGTGTGTGTTGTAAAGTAGCCACCGCTCCAACTCACTACCGTGATGGACTACAGTCTCACATTTAGTTCACTAATTTATATTGAATTTACAGTCTATCAGAGGATCGGGCTGTTCTCTTAGAAAAGTGAATGTTTTCTTTGTAAAGCATGTTTTCAAAAATAATGTTAGTAAAAAAGGGTTGCCTGTGCCTGTGTGAATACACAATCATGTGCTAGGGAAATAAAAAAACAAACAAACAAGAATTTTGCTACCACATGATTGGTTGATTGAAATGAGCACAGCTTCACCTTATTTACTAAGCTAAGTGAACTGAATGTACTGAGGGACCAGTGCAAAGTGACTCTAATTTTATAGAAAACCAAGCCCATAATGTTAAAATGGGTACAATTAGTTTCTCAAATGTTTACCATTTCTTTTTTTGTGCACGGTGCTAAACATGGAGCAGGACAGAGAAGAAGACCCAATGGTTTAATGTTTTTTAGCGATCGAAGGATCGGACGAAGCTACGGCCAGATCCTTCGGCAGCTTTGTGAATAGACCCCTATGTTTCTTAGTGAAGGGTACTGGAAGAACAGCAATACCATTTTGTGTTTGGCAGAGAGATAAAACAACCTTGTTACCTGGTACTTTACACCACTTTGAATTTCTCTTTGCTAAAGCCAACCTTACTACTCACCTCTTCACCTCCCACTGGACTTGCTGGTTATCGGACCCCAGATTAGACTTGTGCGCCGTCAAAAAATTATTTCCGTTTCGTTCCGTTTCAGAATATCCGTTATTTCGTAATTCGTATCCGAAACTCAATTCGGATTTGTACGAAATACGAATTTTCGTTAGTTTTGGCACATTTTCGTAACTTTACGAACATTCGTTATGATGAAGTTAAAAAACAAAAATACCTTTGTTAATATTGGAGTCGATGTGGTAGTTGTTTTTTTATCCGATTAAAAAAAAACTACCATCAACTCCAATATAAATGTACTTTGCTTTTTAACTTCAATATAACGAATGTTCGTAACGGAACGAAAATACATCAACGGGAATTTCATATTTCCTGCCCGTGTATTGTAATGCAACTGTCAGAAGCAGAAGAGAAAACCTCTGATTGGTCAACCAAAACGAAATACGAATTCCGTTAACGGATTCCGTATCCGAATTTCATATTTTGGATTTTAAAAAAAACTACCATCAACTCCAAAAGTACTTTGCTTTTTAACTTCAATATAACGAATGTTCGTAACGGAACGAAATTCCGTCAACGGAATTTCGTATTTCCTGCCTGTGTATTGTAATGCAACCCTCAGCAGCAGCGGATCCGTATTTCGGATTATAAAAAAAAATCTTGTCATGTTGTTCAACCTCATTTACAGGGGTAATATTAGTTCCTGTTTCAAAGAAATTCGGATCCAAAATTCGTATTTCGGATATAATTCGTAAACTGCAATTCGGATTTCGGATGCTTCCGAATTTACGAATTTCAGGAAAATTCGTATGAATTTCGATTCGTAACGAAACGCACATGCCTACCCCAGATGATTGATTAAAACTATATGACTACGCTGTGGTAATTTCTTTAGGTATGATCGCATTAGGCCCTGCCCCACTTTACCAATACATACGCTTTTTCCAAGATCTCCTTCGTATCGAGTTACTCACATCCTTATACCACGATCACCTTACTTTGCCGATCCAATATGTACACTGAAGACATCTTATACTCTTGTACTGATGTAAGATTTAGAATTGCGGCTCAGACTGCTGTTTTAAGTACTCTTTATACTACTGTTTATGCCACATGACTGATCCCATATTTCTTTTTTACTTTTCTTTGTTTTGTTTTTTTGTTTTTTTGCCCTTATTGTATGTATCTACTATATGCAAACCTAATAGAACTGATTGTTAAAAAAAAACAACCTTGTTACTATTTCCTTTGGAAAAAGAAGTAGACAACCTACCAGGGCCAAATAAATTACACAAAAACCTTTTACCTCAAGCATTTCTGCACTAACATTCCAATTGAGTTTTTTGGCTCTCTTCCCTTGAAATACCTGCCCAGTGTTGGTGACATATACTCTATGCTAGTGCAAAAAAGTTTTACCGCTCCATCCGACCCCAAGCCTCTAGACCCAAGTAGATATGGGTGCAGGCTGGGAGCCATTCTCTCTCCAACACAGCAACACAGGGAAAAAGAGCCACACACCACGATCCAACTGATATACACTTTTAATCCATAAGGCTGAGCATTTCCAGCACACCGAGACTCCCCACCCACTTTTAGTGAAGCGCTGTGATCTACTACTTCAGCTCTCCTCACATGTGACCCTTACCTGTACACTAATGCATTCGGCTATTCACTCACTGCCGTTCGGCCCCTATGAGAATAGGGGCGAACGGCAGCAACTGAGCTGTCAGAGCTTTGACTCAGCCAATCCAGATGTTAGATCAGCTGAGTTGAACTCCTTCTGCACTTCAGCTCAGCTCAAATAGTGTTTGGTTCTCTACTATTCTGCTCTGTACCTGCGTGGTACCGAGCAGAATAGAAAATAAGTGAAAAGAATGGGAAAAAAAAGTTGCAAAATTATTTTACAAATGATCAAAAATAGGAAAATTAAAAATATAAACATATTTTAAAGAAAAGAAAAAAAAATTAAAAAAATAAAAACAATTGGGGGGAGCTAGCAGTGACAGCTAGCTCTGCCCAACTGTTTCCTATTGGCACCTGCCAGAGTCTTCTAGCAGGTCCAGGCCAACGAATAACAACTGGGCGAAGCCCAGTTATTGTTTAATGACAGATCAGCGTCCCCAGATCATTTGGGGATGCTGATCTGTCATTCCAACTGGGCGGAGCCAGCCGTGAGATCACGGCTGGCTCCGCCAGTTGTCATTTGCATGGAGATCGGTCGACTTCGGACGACCATTCTCCATGCTTCGGGTGTCACTATGGCTCAACCGAGCTGAAACATATGGATTTGGCTCAGCTGAGCCACTTGGCTGCCTTTGGGCGGGGAGACTGGGTATGCTAGCAATGCTCAGTCTTATGGATTAAAAGTGTATTATGAGTTGGATCACGGTGTGAAGCTCTTTTTCCCTTGTATATACTTTATGCTGCTGATAATAAAATAGGTGGAACCCCACATTTCCACGAAACTTCTATCTGTGGGTATACAATCTATTACACTTGGTGCGCCAGACAGGTTCTTATGAGGGAGTACTGCTATGTATCTTTTTATTTTTTGTGTAGTAGTATCAATACATTGACACATATATGCACCTGCAAATTAGCATATGCTGAGTACTCATATCATACGCATTCATCTAAACATTTACAGTTTTTAAGTGTAAAATTGAGACAGCTCAGTTTCTCGTGACTAAAGTAGGGGTAATTTTGCTGCAGACAAGCAAAATGGAGCCTTCTCTGAAAGAGAATCGTTTGATGTAGTCCAGGACGAATAAGGTGGTCTCTATAGCCTGGACATATGTCATATGTCTTGATAAGCAATGTTTGCAAAGTGTATTATTTAAAATTGTAAAAAAAAATGTTAAATTACTTTTAAATATTTTGGTCTTTGGTGTGTCACATTTTACTCTATTTCATGTTGTGTTTAATTTAGTTGGTAACGCAGGATACCCCTGTTTACAATGGCTCCTTGTCTATCTTTATCTACCAAAAGCAAGTATTCACACTTCAGGAATACTCTTCTCCCTGTTATCAATTTACCTTGTGTGCTTTCTGACATTTGAGAGCATGAAAGCATGTAAACAGAAACTAGTTTATATGGAAAAGGTTGACCTGCAAAAACAATGTATAGGCAGAGAAATGCACACAGCTTTGCATCATATTTATTGAAAAGATTCTTGAATGGAGTGCGAAAAGTCTTTAAAGAACCACCAGCTGCTGAAACCCTTTTAGAAACAGATACATTACTCTAGCATCCATTAACTATCATCCAAACCAATTTCTTTTTTTTTCTTTTTTTTCAATTCAAAGCCCTAATGAAGAGAATGTGCTTTTAATCAACAAAATACATGGAATTTTGTATTTTTCATCACCACGATTAAATAAATCTGTAGAACCATTTGTGTGGTGTTCTTGTTCACCCACTTCTTATTTTGATTCATACATAGTGGGGCTCACCAGAAGCCACAATTAATGAAAGTGATCTTCTGGTATATATAGTGCATGTTTGAAATTATCTATTGCACTGCTCTGTACATTCCACTCTTTCTCTATATCTCCAGTAACACACTTTAAAGGAGAACTATGGGGTTCGGGCTTTTCCCCATAGTTCTCCTTAGGGTAACGGGAGGACACAAACTAGCATCCTCCCGTCACCCTAAGCTCAGTATATCGTGAGCTGCAGCTGGCGGTATACTGAGACGCCGCAGTATACCGCGAGCTGTATACAATTGTCCGGATCCGCCCAGCTGCGTGAGTGACAGCTGGCTCTGCCTATCTAGAGGCAGAGCCAGCTGTACCCGCCCCCTCCCCCATCCATTCCGCCAGTCAGCACTTGAGGATCGGAGCGGGGAGGGGGGAATCCAGCCACTCCCATGTCACGGCAGAGAGCTGTGACAGGATCGAGAAGTGAGCGAATGCCTGTATGTGTTCGCTCACTTCCCGATCTACTGAGCCGACCTGTGACAGTCTCATTGTCACAGGTTGGCTAGAACTATGAGGTGAGTGAAAAGCACTCACCTCATAGTTCTCCTTTAATGGGACTCACATTTCCTGATCTACTGAGCCGACCTGTGACAGTCTCATTGTCACAGGTCGGCTAGAACTATGAGGTGAGTGAAAAGCACTCACCTCATAGTTCTCATTTAATGGGACTCACATTTGGCAATGGTGGGGCATCAAAACACTAATCTATGCAGCAATAAACTGTGAGGCTGCATGATGATACTGAGGCCAGAGAGTGTGTCCATGACAGCCCGGGCTTATAGGAAGTGGTTGGTAAATACTGGGTGTCAATCAACCTAGGGGAGGAGCAATGACCACTGTCAGAGGAGAAGCATTGAGAAGATAAGTTTAAAACATTTTCACACAAACGGGCTTAAGTATTGTAATTTATTTTAAAATAAATCTAAGCTAAATTTGAGCATCCATTTAATCTACATTCCATCAGTTAGCCTTATACTACAGAGATGTTGGTAAATCTATTGGAGGCTGTGCAATAAAAAGAGTAAAACAAGTGCAGACAGAATTCTCTTTTGATATTGCAGTAACTTATTAGGAAATTACAGAAGTGATGTCACAACAGAAAAGCAGCCACGCTAGAATGATAGGATGACGAGTGGAGACATAACTCGATAAAACACATTACGTATGGGGGAACAGGAGCAAGTCAGCATGGATAAAATGTATTCCAAATTAAAAGCTAAGTGAGTCACATTAAGATGGGATTAATAAAGTGATCTGTGGCCTTCCCTCAAAGGTACTGAGCTGTCCTTTTCTTTTGATTGCATTTCTGCTTAGCCTAGCTAGATTTCCCTTTTAATAATACAGATGTCCTCTACTATTTGTAGGGATTAAATGATGGGTGGGCAAGATATAGCATACAGTTTAAAACAGCACATTTCTCTGCTTTTCTCTCCCTGTGCAGTCTTGCCATGATAACATCAGTTGTTCAAAAGGAGCCAGAAATTGCATTTTGGAATGGCTTATTGCTTTTCTCAATCCTCATATACAACTAATACAAAAAAGGGTTAGCGATATGTTTGTTTTGCTGAGGCCAAGCAAGAAAAAACGTCACTGCAGCTTAGGCATATTGAATGTACACAGAGGTTACTGCCTGATTATAAATGAGAGAATCTATCAGAGCTCTACTCGCTGAGGTGCATTAGGAAGCTTTCCAAATTTTCAATTGCTAGGTGTTATTTGCTGAATATTAATGCCAGCACTCCCGTTGGATAATCTTTTTCCTCCAGGATGTTGATTTTAAGGCCAGATTCCAGTTTGATAATGCTCCAAAAAAATTTAATCACAAGAAAGATGTTTATAGGTGAATCCTAAGAAGCATAAAAGGTAAATCTAAGACAAAAAATGCTTTTTCTATAAGATATCTATTTGTTAAATTCATAAATGTGTATTTAAGAGTACCTGAGCCTGCATAGAAAATTATATAAAGTATTTAAATTAAAAGTGTGCTATTGTAAACATAACCAATACATTCCGGTACCAGGATCCTGGATCAAGTTTATATTAGAGAGACTCTGGCCCCTCCAGCTACTCCATTTCTCTGTTCCTCTGTAAGAGCCAGGAATCCTGGCCAAGTGTATGCTCCATTTTGGATGGTATTGGAGCTTACCTCTTCCTCCTGCTCTTCAGGTGTTTGTTCAAGGAACGTTTGGACAATTTCTTGAGGTACCGTAATATCCAGGGATACCAGTATCCCTAAGAAAGAGATGATGCGTGGACCTATATGGGTTGGACTTGATGGACGTATGTCTTTATTCAACCCCAAATACTATGTAACTATGTAACTATGTAGGTGTCAGTGTCAAGGTCTGAGATTGGCTGCTCAGGCTCAAGCACTGCATCCTATGAGAATGTCACATGTTCCCCCATACCTGACTGCACCAGGTATTTACTAAGGGCTGTGATGGAGCAACAGAGTGGCAGACAAGTGAGATCTACTACTATCACCGTTTTGTTTAGTTTTTTAATGAGCACAGTGGCAGATTTTCCTAAGAAGGGTTAGTATTAGTTTTTGGATGGGTTGTTGTGGCATTAGGTATGGGGTTACAAGAAGGATTAGTGTGAAAGGCGCTCATATGACTGGCTCATTGCTTCTCCCAGAAGGCCCTGTTTATTACTTTTGCAGAATATTTATTTTTGTATATAGCCGAGGGGGGCACTTTTCACCCAAAAAAATGGGCTGAAAATCTCGGCTTATACTCGAGTATATACGGTATATTACCAATTAACATTAGTGATACTATGAGGGTTATTCACAAAGCTAGCCGAAGGATCAGCCGTAGCTCCGGCTGGCTCCAGCCACTTGCAATGGCAGATCAGAGTCCCCTGGTTACCAGGTAATCACGTGATATCACAGCCGGCACCGCCAAGTTCTCAGCGTGTAATGACAGTTCAGGGTCCCCTGGTTACCAGGTAACCAGGGGACCCTGATCTGTCATTACAATGAGAACTCTGTGCTGCCGGCTGTGATAACCTTGTAACCAAGGGACGCTGAACTGTCATTACACATTGAGAACTCGGCGGAGCCGGCTGTGATGTCAGGGCCGGCTCCATCCAGTTGTTATTCATTGGCCGGAACCTGCTCTGTCACTGCTAGCTCCGCCCAATCATTTTCTACTTTTTTTACTGTTTTTCTATTCTGCTCGGTACGGCATTCGGCGGCATTCGTCTAGTCACTCATTGCTGTTCGGCCCCTATGAGAATAGGCTGAACAACAGTGAGTAGCCTGCCGGAGGTTCGGCTCAGCCGATCCAGATGTTGGATCGGCTGAGTCGAACTCCTTCTGCACTCTGGGTCAAACCAAAGCAAGACAATGTACGGCTGCTTTCAGCCAATGTATGGCTGAAAGTTGCCGTACAAGCCTGAAGTGTATGGCTGAACAGCGTTCGGCTCATGTCATTTCGGTTCGCTTATTCACACAGCTGCCTTTGGGAGCTTGTGAATAACCCGGTATGTATTCTGTGAAGTGCAGTGGAACATGTCTCGAAATTTTTTTTTAAATAATGATCCCAGTCAGACAGATGAGGAAAATTTTCTGGTTTTATTACTGGCATTTGCAGTACAAAGTGAAATAATGAAGTGTTATACAGCATCCATCCTGGACAAGCGTAGGAACTCTCCAGTCTCCTGACAGTAGATGTATCTGTATCAGTGTGAAATGTGTTAACATTAGAAATGACGCTGATTTGTGTCAGGGATGTATTTGAACTTTGTATGTACTCTGCAAAGCGATGCACAAATATAAATATGAGTTTAATATATATATCTTTCCACCTATGAATAAATCCCCTCCTTACCCAACTCAACATTTATGTTCAATGTATGCATTCCTCGCCCCATTTTTGCCATTGACCAGTCTGCCCTTCCTCATTATTTATTTATTTATTTTTGTGTTTTTTTTTCTGGGGGGAAAAAGTAAGCGGTAAGAAAGTGGGTTATGTAAGTATACAAGTGGGTTATGTAAGTAAGTATAGTGGGTTATGTTTTTGTTTATCTGGGATTGTATAGTGATGAGTTCACTATCAGATTATAGGTAGCAGTTCTTTGTAGAATCTCCTACTAATATTTGGCTGTATGTGTTCCTCACTTTCTAAAACATTTTCAGTCTCTAAACATTAATTGCCATATCAGAGGTTTCATATATTCTATACTTTTATCTAGTTTTGCTTCCTCATTATTTTGTCCATTGTACCCTACCACACCCATTTTAGTCAAATGTCTGGTCTGCTCACCATCTCTTGCCTCCACTGCACACCTTTATTTAAAAAAGCACAGCTCAAGTAATAGGAATATTTTACTCATCCTTTTATACAGCTGGGAAAATCTGTACTATGTCACCATAAAATAGTTGTTGAAAGCCATAGAAACATTTACATATAAAATAAATAACTACAAAAATAACTATTAAACCAGTGGCAGACCTAAGTAACAAAGGGCCCTGGTGCAAGATTTTTTTGGGGCCCACCCCCCAAACAAAAACCACAAACACAGCGCTCGGCCGGCTGTCACTTTCTCTCCTCCCCGCTGGGACACAGAGCTGCGCCCAGTGGTGAGGAAAGAAAGCACGGATGCGCCGCTGTTTCAGCAGAAAAATTGCACTTTCGGCATTTAGCCAAAAGTGCCATTTCCGGACGATATCTTTTGGCGGCCGATATATCGGTGCAGCCTTAATATTTACAGCAATGCAGAGTGGCACAGGCTATAGAGGACTACACATCCCAGCAATACTTTATATAACAATAGCATTTCTGTATAAAGTACTGCTGAGATTTGTAGTCCTCTATAGAGGGTGTCATTGTGTATTGCTGCAACATTAGGCTACAAATAATAATTATTGTAATTAATTATTTACCCTTACCTCTTCTGGCTGGTCTTCTGTCTTCAGCTTTTTCCTATGTGTTTTCTGGTTGCTGGGTCCTCACTGCCGTCCGAGGCCCTAGAGAGGGGGGGGGGGCCGCTGGGTACCGATCCGGTGCTGGGACTGTGCTGGGCCCCCCCCAGGCCAAGGCCCTGGTGCGCCCGCACCACCTGCACCGGCGGTAGTTCCGCCACTTTATTAAACCTAAAACAACATTTTTAACATTCTTAACGGACAAAAAATGTGTACTGTACTGTAACTTTGATTTATTACCATAGTATTCAGGTAGATTTTTCTTGGTCTCCCCACCCACTATAATTTGACTGGATATTCTGTCACTTAAAGAAACCCTGTAAAAGTAGCCTCTATTTCTGTCCTTTCCTTTTAAAAAATGTTTTTGCCTGACTGCCATGGTGGCTGCATGGCTTCAATACTCTGAATCACCTGACGGAAAGCAGTGTGCAGATTCGGAGAGCTGACTTTGCGTTTACTTTACTTGCCATATGGTGGGTCTGGTACACTGACACATAAAATATAAAAGCAAGACAGCCAGGCAACTGACAGTTTCAAAATTAGTATACACTTGGGGGAACTTATCAAAACAGGAACACACAATATCTGGAGCAGTTGCCCATGGCAACCAATCAGCTTCTCCCTTCAGTCTGTTCAGTTAAGCTTTAAAAATGAAAGGTGGATGCTGAGTGATTGCCATGCACAGCTGCTCCAGAGTTTGTCTGCTCCAGTTTTGATAAATCCCCCTCAGTTTATATTATGTGATCAGTCGAGGAGACATCCGGGATCATGGTTCGTCTCAGTATATTTATTTTATTTTATTCCCCAGGCAAACTGAGCACTTAACTCTTGCAGTGGGGAGGGTAGCCCCACTGCAAGGGTTAGGATTTTATTTGCCTTCTTCTTGAGTTCTTCTTTAACTCAAGGAGCCTATGGCGGGGGGCGTGGCCTGGCGACTCATGTGAGCGGATGTGGCTGAGAGAGCTCCGGCACGAGATCCTGATAATATCCTCAACATCTTCACTAATACAGCCTGATAGACACCTACGTACCTTCCTTGTACACACCGGACCCCTCAGGACTCACGGGTACCGCTCGGTCATTCTCCAATTTTTCGGGATAACGAGAACCAACGATGCGGCCCTCACTGGAGGTATGGACCTGCAAGATGGCCGCGGCTCGCGTGCGCCAGCCCAGACTCCTCGTCCCAAGGTCCCATCTCTTTTTTGGAAGATGTTTACCTACTTATCATATCTTGAGTACTGGAACCTCCGAGGATGGTAGCCCGCACTACTGTAGACTCCAATGTCTCCAGCCCCTTCCACGCAGCCTTTTTTTCTGTTTTTTTTTTCTTTTGCGTGGAAAACGTCATACTGTTTTTCTTTGGTTTTTGGATCAAGCCGGCTTATGGGTGAAGCTTCTTTATGCAACACCGTCTGCCAGGATTATAGTGAACAATGCCCTCTCCCCCCCCTCCTTTCCTCTGCAGAGAGGCACGAGACAGGGGTGTCCACTGTCGCCCCTCCTTTTTGCTCTAGCCATCGAGCCTTTGGTGGTTTTGGTAAGGACTTCAAACATGGTGAGGGGTTTCTCCCGGGGCTCCCACGAGGAGAAGATTACACTGTACGCAGATGACACTCTTTTGTTCCTGGCGGGCACTCAATCTTCTCTAGTGGAGGTTATGGCCCTGCTCTCCAGATTTGGTCATTTCTCGGGTCTTAGGGTTAATTGGACTAAATCCACTCTTTTACCCCTTGATCCCCTACAGGCCCCACTCCCAGCAGAGGCCTCACATGCCCAAGTGGTCTCTAGCTTTACTTACTTAGACATAAAACTTACTGCCCGCCCCAATGACTACACAGAACATAATATTCTCCCCCTCTTCCCAAGATTCACGGCACAATCAAAAGTGTGGACTAGACTTCCTCTATCCCCGGTAGGAAGGATTAATCTTATAAAAATGATCTGGATGCCACAGATACTCTACTTTCTGCATAACTCTTCGTGTTGGCTTCCCCAGAAGATCTTTAGATGATTAAATTCGCTCTTTAGGGAACTCATTTGGAAGAATAGACCCCCACGAATTAAACTAGAAACCCTACAATACCCGAAGGACCAAGGGGGTATGTCCCTCCCCAACCCATGGCTCTACTACATTGCCTCTCAAATTCAACATCTGGCTGGGTGGGCACAGACCTCTGACCCTCCTCCTCCCCCCAATGCTCAACTTTTGTGCACGATGTACGGGAGTGTACCCCCGGTCTCTTTGCTGGAGACTTCACGTCTGGCGCATTTTGTATACCCTTTCCTAGTGTGTTTGTGATTTGATTGCTGACAATAATCTCTGCATCTGTACATAATCATCTTGTACCGAAAGCAACCTGTCACTGTATTGTTATGTCTCTGCAAAACTTTAATAAAAATTACTTGATTTAAAATAAAAAAAAAAGGAGCCTATGGTATCCCCATTGCTATGACAGCCTGGATCTATAATGGCCGTGGCAATCAGTGTCTCATTTAATGGCCTTCTGCTGCCATGTAGGTATTACTCTGCGGACTACTCATTATTGATACACAATGAGGGGAATTTATCAAAACTGCAGTAGACAAAATCTGGAGCTGCTGAGCATGGCAACCAATCAGCGTCTCTCTTTCATTTTCAAATCTTAACTGACCAAACTGAAGAGAGAAGCTGATTGGTTTCCATGCACAGCTGCTCCAGATTTTGTCTGCTCCAGTTTTGGTAGATTCCCCTCAATATATTTACTTAATGTTCTCACTCAGATACATTACAAGTACAGGTGAAACTCGAATAATTAGAATATCGTGCAAAGTTCATTTATTTCACTAATGCAACTTAAAAGGTGAAACTAATATATATGAGATAGACTCATTACATGCAAAGCAAGATAATTCAAGCCGTGATTTGTCATAATTGTGATGATTATGGCTTACAGCTCATGAAAACCCCAAGAACCCCAAATCCACAACCTCAAAAAAGTAGATTATTACATGCAATCAATAAAACAAGGATTGTACATAGAACAATATCGGACCTCTGAAAAGTACAAGCATGCATATGTACTCAGTACTTGGCTTGGGCCCCTTTTGCAGCACTTACTGCAATTACTTTTGCACGATATTCTAATTATTCGAGTTTCACCTGTATGTGACACATATTTTGTTCTGCTGCATGTTCTCTATCTATGTATTTTTATATTTTGATATTATGGCAGGATGTGATATCATTCTGACATCATGGGAGGCTGGTTTTTCACTGGTTTAACACTGCTGGTGTGTCTCTATATAATATTTATGAATCATTGCACTTTTGTCCTACTGAGCTTGATGAAGGGGACCCTGCGTGCCCCCGAAACGTTGCTATCATTGTGACAATATGCGTCAATAAAAGATCCATTTGAACAGTTCTTCTGCTGTGCTAGTGACACTTTGCTCATAACACAAATGCCTACTTTTCTGGCCCTTTAAACAGCCATGTCTAAAGCTACCATTACTGCCCTGAGATCTCAGCACACTTTTGGAAATAGGTCACCGGTTGAAGACAATAAGGTGAACAGCATTTTTAACTGAAAGTCCCACGCCAAGATTTGCTCCCAGCACTGAAAATAAACATACGGAAACTGATTTACTAAAGAAGTTAAAAAGAACCCCCGCACTGCAAGGGTTAACTACTCATTGTGGCCTAGGGAGGAAAATAAAAAAGTTATACTCACCCAATCCTTACAGCCTCACTTCCCCTGCAGCAATCTTCATGTTCTATACACAGTGTATAGGACATGAGGTTGCCGAGGAACATACCATCACTGGAGCGTAGAAGGAGACAAGCAGGAGGGAGTGGTGTTGCAGTCACCCGGCTCAGATGATCGGGTGAGTATAACTTTATTATTTTCCTCGCTAGACCAAAATGAGCAGTTAACCCCTGCAATGTGGGAGTAGCCCCACTGCAAAGGTTAAAAAAAATGCCTGTAGTTCTGCTTTAAATATGTTCACATAAATAAATTGTGTGAATATTTCACTTCAATAATCCTTTAGTAAATGAGTCATAGAGTCTTCAAAAACATTTTGTACAAAAATCATACATAATGATTCAATTTAAAAGCGTATTATAGAAAACATCATTTATTTTGGGTGTTCAATATAGATGGTTAGTAAGACAAAAACAGGTAATATGTTAAGCAAAAGAAACACCTGGAATCATCCAAAACTGCTCAGCCCATTGAGTATTATGCTGTGCTTGTGTAAAGAGATAATTGGGTGTACCTGACTAAGAGTGACACTGCAATATGTCCCTTTATCTATGAACAGCAGTTTTTAGTTCTATCATCGCAACATAGCGCAAGCACAAGTCTACAACAGGAAAGACACCAAAGTGAACTGTACGCAGTGCATTCGTTTGTAGCTATGACCTAATTCATACAAATGCACAGCAACAGATGTGTTGTGCCAGACAAACCAGTGGGATTAGCAGGATTTTACAAGAGAAAAAAAATAAAACATTTCTGCTTTGGTAGAAGATACAAGATTAGTAACCAATAATCGTCAAGAATTATTTTTGAGCCCTTTTCTTATGAACTAGAGAAAAGGTTGTACAGATATCAGTGATTGGTCCTTGTATGTGTTATTCACTTAACAAAAAATATGTTTGTAAAATGACGTATTGGCCATCACTTACCAAATGAAGTGACGCCCTATTCACTTTAATCATCTAATTCTATGCAAGGCAAAGTCGTTTTTTTCTTTAAAGTTCCCTGACACATGGTTGGTTATTCACAGCGTTACCGTATATACACTTTGCAAAGTAATCGGACCTTTGAACACAAGTGAGCACTTTTTAGGACCTTAGTAAATCAACCTCATTGTGTTGTTATTTTCTAAATCCATCATGGGGATTTATGTGTAAATTTTTAGCAATACATTATTTGATTGATTTACTAAAGGGGTAGAGACTGTTCACTTAGCAAACTTTGTTCAATTTTCAAAATCAATGTTTGTAAATAAGTTGAAACTATGTACACATTGAGTACCCACCTATGTGCTAGCAAATATCCTGTTTTTTTCTTGCTCTTCGCTCTTGATTGGGCATACTGTATGTTCTCATGATTTCCTAACATTCACTTTGATAAGTGAACAGACCTTTAATTCTTTAGTAAATCAACCCTTATATATTACATGAACTCTTCAAGGCCAGTATTTTCAGTATGTCACATATGGGTGTGTGCAGGGACTCAGAATGAGCACTGCATGTTAAAGTAATATTAAACAAATATACATTGCCCAGCAAGGTGTTTTTTTTACATTTTTGCCCAAGGACTTACAGTTTTCAAACAGATAGCTGTAAATCTCTCATTTTTACTTTCCTAAACTTCCTGTCCAGTACAAGAGCACAGTCTCCAACAGCCATCCATCTACTAGCTTAGAGAAGGGAGAACGGAGAAGGGAGAAAGGAGGAGTAGAGAGCAGAGGAATGGCTTACCTTGCAGTGCCGTATGTTTGTGGAGATACACACAGCTTACTAGCACACACAAGGGTGGCTCTATAAGGGTGGCTTTCCCTGCAAGGGAAAAGAGCCACCCTAAATCATCAAGAAGCAGCATCCATTGTCAGTGGTTTACTCAGAATTTGAAATAGCTTAAATACCTTTTGATTTTAATATCACTTTAAGTTGGAATATCAACTGACATTTTACAGACTATTGATCAAGACTGGTAAATGATTGTGTTAGTGTTAAAGAGGAATGTTACCTATATCTTTAAAATAACAACAAAAGACACCTCTAGAAATGTTTAGTAATGACAATCTACAAACACATACTTATAGATAATCGCAGGGTTTTTATTCTTTACATACCTTATTTCTCTTTTCCTCCCCAGTCTTCTCACAGTGGCCATTTTTACTAAGGGCAGGTTAATACATCTCCCTTTCTTTCCTGGAACTCTGGCACATGTGACTAGAACATGTCACTAGGAAAGGCAGAGGCGGCTCTCTAATTAGGCAAATTAGGCAGTTGCCTAAGGCCTCGCGCTCACAAGGGCCTCGCGACCGCCTAATTTAAAGGGAACCTTAACGCTGCTGTGCACAGGCAGCATTAGGAGCCCTGTCACATCCAAGCGTGCATCGCAGTCGCCGAACATCTCATCTCATCATGAGATGTTCGGCGGCTGCGATGTACGCTTGAATGTGACAGGGCTCCTAGTGCTGCCTGTGCACAGCAGCATTAAGGACTCCTGTCACCTCCGAAGGGCGGAGAAATGTCAGGACCGTCCCTGCAGCTGCAGACTTCCAGACTGTCGGAGATTTCTCCCTACAGGCTGTAATGGGCTGCAGCGGTATGTGTCAGAAGGACAGACAGCCGATTGCAGACTGTAAGGAGAAACCTCTGACAGTCTGTGAGTTTCCGTCTCCTGCGCTGTCTAATCACCCATCCGCGCTCCTCTCCTGCTGTCAGCCGCGATCGTCCCCATTCCAGCAGCTGGCAGCAATAGCCAGCCTGTTATTGGCTCTTTTAAATTGCAGTAGCCAGTAGCAGGCTGGCCATTGCACCCACCCACTGCCTGCTGTCAATCAGCATAGGAGGACCTGATGGAGAACTTTCTCATTCAGGCCCCTCATGTGCTGATTGACAGCAGGACGTGGGTGGGTGCAATAGCCAGCCTGTTATTGGCTATTGCGATTTGAAATATCCAATAGCAGGCTGGCTATTGCTCCCAGCAATAAAATAAAAAAATAAGTTTAAATAAAGTTAAACTAAAATGAAAAATACAAAAAAAGTTTAAAAAAAATAAAGTTAAATAAACTAAAATGAAAAATACAAAAAAAAATTGAAAAAAAAGGTTAAAAAAATAAATAACATATAAATGCAAAAAAATAAAAAAAGTTTTACAAAAATAAAAAACACAGCCTCCTGAGACCCAAAGCCTCCTAAAACCCCACACAGGCATCAATTTTCCATTATGGTTGTGAGTGGGGCCTCATGTTTAAGTTTCGCCTAAAGGTGCCCATACACTGCTCGATTCTCGTACGAGAATCGCGGGAAATCCCGCGATCGTACGAGAATCGAGCAGTGTGAACGAAGACGTGCGACCGTTTCTACTGTACGGTCGCACGTCTTTTGTCTAAGGAGCATGCTAGAAAACCAGCCGAAAATCGTACGATTTTCGGCTGGTTTGAACGGTGCTCGGGAGACAAATGCCGAATGGAAAATTTTCGGAAATTCGGACATTCGGATGTATCTGAATTCCGAATTACAGATATAACTAATGCAAACGAATCCGATTTTCCGTTTCCGAAATACGGTAGCGGTAGTTCGTTCGTACGTTCGTTTCGTTTTTGTTTCTTATTCGTTTCGTTCGTTGAAGAAAAACATTTTTCCCCCTCAAATGTCACTTTGCTGCAAACGAACGAACGCATGAACGAAACGAATAAGAAACGAAAACGAAACGAACGTTTGAACAAACTACCGCTACCGAATTTCGTCCGAATCCGAATTCCGAATCCGAATTGACTTTCACACCCGAATCCCGAAAAACGAAATAACACAAATCCGAATTTAAAACGAAACGAAACAAATTTTTTGGCAGTGCACATGTCTACCGTTCAGCATTGCGGTCATCGGAAGCCTGTCCAAGATGGGCACATCGTACGTTTTTTAAATTACTTTACAACCATCGCAAGACTAAGGTCTTGCGATGGTTGTTAAGTGTATGGCCACCTTAAGGCCTCGCAAAGTCTAGAGCCGCCTCTGAGGAAAGGTGACCATGCACATCATCTCAGAGGAAGAAAATGCCTTTCCCTGAGATCTCATGAGATTGCAGATGAGATTTCCCAGCAATGCTCGGCTGATGTAACCTTCCCAGGATGCAATGCTTGAGCACATTGCGTCATTTAAGAGAACCAGGAAGTGGATAAACTCTATTTGTAAGTAAGTGAAAAACATGTTTGTTTAACTAATGAATGAAAGATGATTTTTTATCACCATGCAGAGCTACATGCTGATGTGATTTTTAGTGAAACGAGGTAAAGGTCCACTTTAAGGTAACAATACATGTTACAGTCAGGTTACACTCCTAATGCATAATAATCTCTTTTAGGTCCTGTGTTGATAGACTTTGTTCACATCAGATTTGTTTCTTTCCCATACAAGTCTATGGGAATGTAAAAGCAGCTTCAAGTAGCTCAAATGCAGATCAGCCGGAGATCAACTGTAGCTCAAATGTACCTGCAATGAAATCTAAACGATCTAAAAAGTGTCTTAAGTTGATGTCAAAAGCACATGCAACTCAATGCCGAATGACACTGCTGTGCTGTTTATCAGAGGTTCTGGGGGGGCTTGGAGCACACCTATCTATTTTTTTTGTGTCACAAGCATTTTAGTAAACAATATATCTTGTCTTTTTTGTTGTGTGTTTTTCATGCCCTTTTTATGCATTATGAGATTTTATCTAGGCCAATGAGGGTGAAATAGTATAAGTTGCTAGGGGGCTGAGCTTGTTGTCATGTGCTAAAATGCATGGAGATGCATGTTACATGGCCAATGTAGAATTGCGCCAACTCTAGTAATTAACTCAAAACTAACACCACTCCAACTGCTACCTGCCATCTCAGCCTACAAAAAGATACAGCCCACTGTGAGTGTGACATGAACTTTACACAAAATACAAACATTAATCAAAGCAAATTAACCTTGACACCATGTACATGCATAGAGGTTTATCTGTGACATGCACTTCTATGAATGTCCAAGGGGTTAAAACTCACTATGTATCACCAAAATAAGCCCCGCCACCATTTTCCAAGTTGCACAGAACAGTGTTGCATAGCTGTGAATGGGTCTCATAGAAAATAATTGGATTTCTTTAATATGCATTGTCATGCAATGGTCAATGTGCTTCAAATCGCACAGGTGTGAAAAGGGACCCTGCAAAATTTTCCCTAGAAAAGAAGCACACTGTTCATTAGTGGCAAAGACTAAACATAAGCAATGGAACTAGTAAACATTTGCAGATACTTTGTTAAGTATATACATATGTTTCCATTGACTCCAGAGTTAGGTACAGGCAAATCTAATTTTACAACTAGAAGCTTTTTTCGCCAGGTTGTAATTTGGAGATCATATAATGAAAAGATCAATGAAGCTAGATGAGAAGTAGGTTCACTTTGTGGCTATATGGATTGTGAAAACAATGGCAACAAAGTGTATTCATTTTTAACAAGTGCTATTCTCATTCGGGTACTTCTTGCCTAAGAGAAGCACGGTTGATCATTTACGAAAGGGACTGTTAATATTGTGGATAGCAGTAAAAGTGATTTGGGACTAGCCTAGTTGTGTGTATGCGCAAGTTGTTGAATGGACTCTAAAGCTTTGATTTTGACTTTTTCCCATGCTAAATATGTCCTACACAGCAATTGAAGGGATGGCTCAATTCGTTTTCTGATGCTCCCTTTACTGGGTGTGTACGAACATTTCTGGTAGACATCTAATGTTAAATATTATTAACCTTAATCAATAATAATTTATATTTAGGCCTCTCTCTTTGGTGAGCATATCTGGACATTTCATGTCTGAATGGCGATGAATGAGAATGGGTCAAAGTGGACATATAAAGCTACCACTAATAGGGGTTTAGTAGTATATAATATCAAAGCTTGACATGTGGTTCAACTTTTTCTTTGTTTCCAGCTCTAGAAAGTATAATATTTGTAAAAGTTAGCAAGTCTTACTAGGATGTGAGCAATATTTTTCAATAAAACCAATTTAGAAATGAGATCACCTTAGTCTAGAAGGCTGTGCATATTGAATGGAACTTTACTGGTTAACCATGAGAACCTTTGCATTCGTATTCTTAATTTGTAAGTTGTGATTATCACACAGTTCACTCCTGGGTGATATGTTGATTGGATTTTAAAGTTTTAAGTCTAATGAGTGCCATATCTGTAACAAGTGGTTTGGTATTGGTGATTTTGTGCTAATATGGTTCTACTGAGAATGTCAGAGAGACCCAAACAAGAGCTGACTCACCAGCATTATTTGCTGCCATTTCTGCTATTTGCAAAGATTTATAGTACTTAAGCCCTACTACTCTGTTTTGGTAGTCCATTATTTCTTTTAAAACCATGAGATGCCTTCCTGCCCACAAAAAATTACAACCTGCCCATTATCAAATTACAAAGTCAGTACATGAAACCAAGTGAGCGATGACTTGAAAATAATATAATAGCACCATTTTCAGTCATTTAGCTGTGTGTGCAATCTGTGTTATTCAGATGTGTGTGCAATATAATCTCATGCTATTCAGGTTTATTCACAACTTAGACTATTTACAGGGCTATTCACAAAGGGGTGAAGAGTTTTGAGAAGGGAGGAGAAGTGAACAATCTAAGACAACATAGCTGAACTTGAAAGTGGGCTGAATTGGAGAATTTTTCCAAATCAGCTATTTTGGCCTAGATTGTTCACTGCCTTCTCCAAACTCTTCACCTTTTTGTGAATAACCCTATTAGTCTACTTACAAAATAGCAGTAAGTCAGTTGGTGAAAGATGGGGTTTTAGCCTTGAGTGGACTACATGCTGGCTTCAGATGTTAAATATTCATACGCCTTGCATAATGGTTACCTGACCAAAAAAGACACACAAATGTTTTTAAAGATGCTGAAAATCAATAGAATATATTTCAAAACACTATATATTACCTTTAAGCTCACATTCAAGGTAAACCTGTGAGCTTCCATTGCATAACTTGTTATAAACATGCAGGCTGCAGGACTGTAACCCCCCTGGCGTTAGTACCTAGTGAGTGATTGACCAAGGACTAGCATGCAGACTATGATATCTGTATAGTCTCAAAACTTTCGTCTGCATGTTGGTGTCAGGTCAGCAGCTTATCAGCTAATGAAGTCAGAATCAGAATGTCAGCAGTTTCCATATTCTATCCTCATGAGAATACCATCATATTCTCTGTGATGAACAATGCAAAAATCATAGCTATTGTCTATGTAGTGCTCCCCCTTCCCTAGTCAGCGCTATCCCAATATAGGATAACACTACTGGTGGCTCTGAAGTGGTGATCTACAATACAGGTATTCCTCACTTAACGACCGAATTCCGTTCCTACGACCAGGTCGTCAAACGAATTGGTTGTTAAGTGAGGAACTCTATACAGTACTGTACTGCATTAGTGCAGTACTGTATAACGTTGCAGATGTACAGTATCTTACAAAATAGCAGTAAGTCAGTTGGTGAAAGATGGGGTTTTAGCCTTGAGTGGACTACATGCTGGCTTCAGATGTTAAATATTCATACGCCTTGCATAATGGTTACCTGACCAAAAAAGACACACAAATGTTTTTAAAGATGCTGAAAATCAATAGAATATATTTCAAAACACTATATATTACCTTTAAGCTCACATTCAAGGTAAACCTGTGAGCTTCCATTGCATAACTTGTTATAAACATGCAGGCTGCAGGACTGTAACCCCCCTGGCGTTAGTACCTAGTGAGTGATTGACCAAGGACTAGCATGCAGACTATGATATCTGTATAGTCTCAAAACTTTCGTCTGCATGTTGGTGTCAGGTCAGCAGCTTATCAGCTAATGAAGTCAGAATCAGAATGTCAGCAGTTTCCATATTCTATCCTCATGAGAATACCATCATATTCTCTGTGATGAACAATGCAAAAATCATAGCTATTGTCTATGTAGTGCTCCCCCTTCCCTAGTCAGCGCTATCCCAATATAGGATAACACTACTGGTGGCTCTGAAGTGGTGATCTACAATACAGGTATTCCTCACTTAACGACCGAATTCCGTTCCTACGACCAGGTCGTCAAACGAATTGGTTGTTAAGTGAGGAACTCTATACAGTACTGTACTGCATTAGTGCAGTACTGTATAACGTTGCAGATGTACAGTACCGAACAGTGTACTGTACATCGGGAAATGAAAATACTTACCCGCAGTGAAGATCGGAGGACACCACTTCCGCCGGCGACACGGCCGACCGGTGGTCCGTCGTAAGTGCGAGTGGTCGCAAAACAGGTAAGTCGCTAACCGAGGAATGGCTGTAAACTGAACTAACGGGTCTCCCTGTCTTTCCTCTATAAGAAACCTCTGCTATGGATCCACAGCACACCAGCATACCTTGAATTGGTTTAAGAAGTTTTACTGAACATAGAATGTCAGATATCAATGCCAACAAGCAAACAATGGAGTATTATTATTATAGCGCCAACAGTTTGAGCAGCGCTTTACAATATAAAGCAAAATACTTCGTAAAGCAAAATACTTCAAACAATAGATTTCAATCAGCTGTGCAGATGACTGTGTACCAGTAATGAATGTACTGACAACAATCCCCTTACACAGAATAAGTGGTGGTACTGAACCTTATCTCAGTTCCCATGTACTCGGGTACCTAACTAACTGGCCAGTGGTCTTATCTTCGGCTTGCCAATGGTGGGGCCCAATGTAAGTAATGTGGAAGTCAGTGTTAAGTACAATCAATAAGCGCAGGCCCAAGGCCTCTCACCCAACCAGGAGGGAGTTACACATCCAGGGGTTTCCACACTGTAAGAAGGTGTCCTTCAGGAGGAGATCAATCCACGATGTAGAGATAGGTCAGCAGGCTCAGGTGGTAGAAGAAATCCCGCTCATCCGATATGGCGTCTGCCCGTTTCAGTCCGATTCCGGTTTACAGTGATGGCCTATCGGTCTCAGACGTCCCTCTGGTCGGCCTGCTCGATCACCTCGTCTGCTGTCACAATCCGCTCTCTCTCTCCTTCCCTCTCTGTCTTGGGGTAGGGTAAGTAGGGATGCCGCATGCATACACAGCAACCCTCTGGTTCGTAACAGCCGCACACACATGTCCTGCTCTCTCGACCTACACCCGGGGAATGCCGCCAGACGTCTCCCCGCAACCAGGGTGCCTTTCCCCCTGCTCTCACAGTATTCTGGGATATGTAGTCCTGCACAGGCAGTCCTGATCATCTCCTCCTGGGTGAAGAACTCATGTCCCATCAGTCTCTGGTTCACTGAGACCCCCGTCAGTTGCAACATCAAGGTTTCCTTAAAGGGGCCAGGTCCACAATAGTGTTACATCTACAAACACAAGATATAGATGCCAGGTAAATAGTGGGAGTGAAATCCAAACTCATCCACTATTGTTCCCTATTTTACTTGATTTCATATACCGTACATATTGACAACATTTAACTGTTTATGGACTTAAAGCCTCAATGGGCTTGCTTAGTCATTAAGCCTGTACAAAAGAAATATTTTACAAAATCCTATTAACCTGGTAATAAAAAAAATTGAGAAAAAAGGAAAATCGAGGCTGTATCTTTTAGCGTGTCAGAGAATACGTAAATTAAGAATATTGCTCGCTGGGAGTAATAGGTCTCAAATGTACACTTTACAGCACAGTGTACAAACAGATTAAGTGATAACATAGTTTTGTTCCAATTGCGGTACTAATAATACAATTAATAGACTGAATATCCTGAGTATTTTTTTCTTTGTTTAGAATTGTATAACACATAAAGGAGAATATTTATAAAGCAGTGAATGTGACTTTCAACAAGCATTAATTGGTGGTAAATTAATCCATTTTTTTTGAAACATTGCACCTGGAAGATTCACCTGCAGTGCATGTTTGGTGAATGTCATATTCACTTATTTATAAATATGCCCCTAGTGTTTTATATTACACAAGTATGATGATTATCTACACCATAAGTATCTTCTCTGAGCTCTTATGTAGGTAAAATATACAATACTATACATTTTATTTATTATTACAACTGCTTTTTGGATTTCTTTTCTACACTAGATAAAAGCAAAGGTCACTTTAGAATCTAAAGTGAAATGAATTTGATTGACAAGGGCACACTCTTTGTATCTGTAGGAAAAGAGGTTTATTCTCTGCATACATAAATGGTTCTTTACTGTAAGAGCTGTGAAAGTGTGGAATTGTATTCAGGTGGTACGTCTAGTCAACATAGAAGTTTGCCTAAAAAGGGTTGGAAAAGTAACTAAATGCACAAAATATAATGCTGGATTTACACCTTTGCATTATTGCCTAAAGTGTATTCCATTGAAATAAATAGAAATGCAACAAAATACACGTTAATTCATGTTAAAACACGCCTTGGGGTATATTGACATTGTTAAGGCACGGTGACTTGCGTTATGATGCATGCAGATGCGCAATGTAACATGTACTGCAGGGCATTAAAACGAATAGCAACAAAAATTGATGTGTGTTGACTAACGTTTGGATGAATTTTCATTGTTTTAAAAGGATAAATCATTAGGCAAAAAACACACAAAAAGCTGTGAATGGACCTTATATGCCTGTTACTATTTATATAAGATACCACTGTATAATGTTGATCCAGGGAGTATCCTCTTGTTTAAAGTGTAATGAATTCCCCTGAGGAACTGATTCAAATGTTTTTTTTATAGATAGTGGTTCACAAAACCACATGACAACAACGAGCCCCAGTCTGTTACCTTATAGCATATAAACCAAAAAATTGCCTGTGCATGAATAATGCACAAGCTGAAGAAATTACCTTGAGCCCAGAGGTACGTTCATTTAAAAAGGATTACTTTATTGAATCACAACTACAAAAATGTATTGCACCACTACCTGAAACACCATTAAAATAACAAATTGACAACGTTGTCACGCTCACACACATGCCCATCCAAGCTGGCGGGCCCCCACACACACACCCGAGGTATAGTATCTGTAATCTTGGCTGCTTTGTTGTTATAACAGGTAACATAATCTCCATCTATGCATTGCTTCTAAAAACTTGCTGAGAATGTTTTAACCCCAAATTATTTGACAATGTTGCCATTCAGAGTATCCAAATTCTTCTCACTGAGTGATATAAGCAAACATATCAGTTAAGTTCAAATGACATTTTGCCCAAGTATCATTCATCTATGCCGTTTTATAGTAGAAGTACACCTTCTTTTCTTTTTGTACTCCTCACACAGTGTCAATCAAATAGTATATCCTCATATCACTTGGATGTATCGACCCATTCTCATCATTGGGTCAGTATTTCATCCCTTGCTATTTCTAGCAGTGAAATAATTCCCAATTCCACTAGAGAATGTCACTTTTTCTAGTCAAGGATAATGTAATCTGATAATCATTACAGCTGGTAATAAATACTTGTTTATATATTCAGAGCATATCACACATATTGCGTAGTTAAAGGCAATTGACAAGCAGATCTTATTCCAGTACTAGGGGGGTTATTCACAAAGCTAGCCGAAGGATCAGATGTAGCTCCTGCTGATCCTACGGCTAGCTTCGGCCAGGGCCGCCATCAGGGGGGTACAGCCGATACTCATGTAAGGGGCCTGGCTCTAGCAGCGACGCTGCTCTGAAGGCTGATAGAGGTCACTTCCGGTTAGTCCAGCGGCCGGGTCGGGAGATGAGGCATTGTGTGCAGGTCAGTGGCGGATCCAAGGGGGGGGGGGGAATGGGGCCCCCCGGAGATAGAGCCGCTCCCTGCCTCTCCCGCCAGCGGTACAAGTGACAGAGTACATCCCCGCACAGCCGCCACGGGGACATACAGCTGTCACAGACTTTATTGCGGTTCACTGTAAAAATGGCACAGTACAAGCTGCATGTCACTGTATGTCCCTGTGTATATTTTATTTTTATTTATTTTTTTATAAACTTTCAAATTTTGTTTAATTCATTTTTATTCATTTTTTATTAAATATTTTTATTTTTTACTTTACTTTTAGGAGCTTCGGGGAAATATTGGGGGTCTAAACATGCCCCTGATATTTCACTTTTATAATAGAAAAAGAGATTTAGAACACAGAGTCCTCAATCTCTTTTTCTGTATCCTCTGTTATCAATGATCAGTAATCCTCTATACTGAGTTTTCCTGTTCATTGATAACATGAGGACAGAGTATGTTTACTATAACTGCAATTATGAATGAACAGGAGGGGATGTAGATCACTTCCCATTGATTCATAATTGAGGATATAGTAACCATACTCTGTCCTCAATTATTTACAAACACTCAGCAATCACTGATCGCTGAGTGTTTGCTCTCACTCTCCTCTCTGACATGCTGTCGCAGGAGGCTGAGCGAGCGGTGCAGGGAGGAGAGCTCTGCCTCCCGTGACAGCGCAGGCTGTCACCGCCCACATACTGCTCTGCTGCACTGTGATAGGCGGCTGAGCAGTGTGGGAGGAGAGACACCGGCCGCTCACGGAGGTCTCCTCCCGCAGCGCTCGGCCGGCTGTCATTTTCTCTTCCCCCCCGGTGGGACAAAGAGCAGCGCCCAGCGGGGAGGAAAGAAATCACCGCTGCGCCGACAAAACGGCAGGAGAATGGCACTTTCGACATTTAGCCAAAAGTGCCATTTTCGTCCGGCAGCCCCCTTCAGCTTTGCGCCCGGGGCCAGCGCACCGGCAAGGAGTGTTTAGCCTGGCGGTGCCTGCACAGACTCTGCAGGCGCCGCCAGGCAACCACATCCTGCTGTTGGGGTCATTGTGAGAACCCTCTCCTGCGCTCCTCCCCTCCACTGGCCGCCAATGACTCAGGAGAAAGAGGTTCTGCAGGAGTTAGGTGAGCCAGTGGGGTCTATGGGTGATTGTATTGTCAGTATTGCTGACTTTATGTAAAATGTATAGCTGGTGGTATTCTGCCTTCCTGTATAATCATTATACAGGAAGGCAGAATACCACCAGCTATACAGGACTACAAATTCCAGCACTGGCGGAACTACCAGGGCCTTGGCGTTCCACCTGTTGGGGGGGGGGGCCCAGAGAGGTAGAAGAGGGCCCCCCTCCTGCCGAGATAGTGCCGCTCTGCCACCCGCAGCATTACGGGCGGCTGTGCGGCAGGGCTGGAGAGGCTGTCACTAGTCCAGTCGGAGCCCTTCGATTCAGTCGAACCGAAGGGCTGCTGTTCGGGCTATTCACTATAGCCCGTACAGTTCCCGAAGCTGGCCGAGTGGCTCAGCCGAGCCGAAGACATATGCTTCGGCTTCACTGAGCCGAAGTGAAACCCGAAGCCTCACAACTGACAGCTGGGCGGAGCCCAGTTGCAATGACAGATCAGCGTCCCTGGTAAGGGCCTGGTAGGACTTTAAGGGGGAACCCCACACACTTTTTTTTCTTTTACACGGGGTCCCTCCTAAATATTCCTACCAGAGCTTAACGGTCTACTATGCCTTTGGGTGGAATGCCACGCTTTTTTTTTTTGGTCCATCCTAACATTCCTACATGACCTAAAGGGTCTGGTATTGTTTGGGAAGGGGACCCTAGGCTTTAAAAATA
This sequence comes from Nanorana parkeri, assembly GCF_000935625.1. Classification (NCBI taxonomy): domain Eukaryota; kingdom Metazoa; phylum Chordata; class Amphibia; order Anura; family Dicroglossidae; genus Nanorana; species Nanorana parkeri. The sequence goes on along the minus strand of NW_017307170.1, from coordinate 300,433 downwards.
ATTTAAAAAATGTCTTTTTTTTTTTTTTTAGAAAAGTCAGTTTTGCTGCAGCAGGTTCTATACATCGTACAGATTTGGTAGTTTAAGGGGACCCCCCCAGGCACAATATTGAAAGGAATTTTTCTTTTTTTATTGTTACCCTTTAAGTGATGTTAAAACCACTGCTCCTTTAAAAACAGTATTTTGTAAAAGTTTTTTTTTCAGTGATTCCTGTCCTCCAGGGCATTACCCGAATCCCCCTACACTTTTTATGGCCAACAACTTGCATATAAGCCTTCTTAAAGGGGACAATTGTTTTTGAAAGTTCTACCCCCATAGACTTGCATTTAGTTTGAGTTCGAATTCAAACTTTTTGGATGTTCTAAAGTTCAAATTTGAACCAAACTCGAATCTGTTCGGCTCATCACTAATGGCAATATTGTCAAATTAAAGCTGGTCATTTTAATTAGAATTAGCAAACAGCCAAGATTACATATACTATACCTTGGGTGTGTGTGTGGGGGCCCGCCAGCTTGGATGGGTGTGTGAGCGTGACAACATTGTCAATTGTTATTTTAATGGTGTTTCAGGTAGTGGTGCAATACATTTTTGTAGTTGTGATTCAATAAAGTAAACCTTTTTAAATTAACCTACCTCTGCTCTCAGTGTGACTTTTTTAGCTTGTGCATTACTCATGCACAGGCATTTTTTTGGTGAGTATCATCTTGTCTTTGGGGATCAGAAATGATTTTTTCCTGTTAAAGCAAATTGAATGTTTTAAAAGAGTTAATATCTTTAGTCCAGGTTTAATGTGCAAGGTGTTTTTATTTGAAGTAGAGCAAATCTCTCACAAAAGTATACACTTATTCCCATAATTAGAGTCGACATGTGACACTGCACCTGCCATTAAGAGGAAAACAAATATCCTTACCTTAGTCCACAGACAAGCTCAGCCTCCTCTCTCTGACACTCTCCTCTCTGGAGAGGCAGGGCCAGCTGTTAATCAGGTGGTGTGGTGGACAGGAGAACTATGGCCAAAAAAGGTTGGGCCAAAGTTCTCTTTTAAAGTAGCACTGCATATCTTTTTTGTTAAAAAATACAGTTTTTCCTTACTATGTGGATGTTTTCTATTCCTGCACTGTGCAGATCTGATAGACCCTTTGTAGATACTTCATACATACAGATACAATCGTACAACTTTTGACTTTCAAGCAGGTTTGAAAACTTTGGTCGATCATACGATTTTCGCAAGGTTAGTGGTGTTTACGTACGTCAAAAATCGTACGAACTACACTGCTCATGCGCAAACGAAAATACGTGTGGTCGATTGCCGCAATTCGTTCAGGTGCTTTTCTTTAATTATGGCTAATTGAACCTCGCTATAATCGAGGCAGGATAGGCAAAATCGTACGACGTTTCGATCATCGGACGAAAAGTGTTGTGCGATAATCGTAAGGTGTATGGCCAGCTTAAGAAAGGAATACTACTTGCCGATATATCCTAATTGGAAGTAGGACATATAGAAAAAAAAGTATTAAACGTTTTTCACAATAGTACCATCTACAGCAACCTATTCACTTTTATTGTGTACCTTAAATGGCAACTAAAGTAAAAATGAAGTTATGCTTGTAGCATAATGACAAAGGTCTATAAGTGTCTGTGATTGTTCTTGTATTTGCCTAAAGCTAACTCCGTTTTACCTTACTTTAGTGTACTTGGTTCATTGGAATGATTTAGTGTACTATTGGTTCAACCTCTGATGAGATATTTGCAGCGTGTAAACATCAGAGGCTGACAATGCAATCTTTCTTACAACACAGAAAATAAGTAAATTTTATAGTAAATGCAAATCTTGGTGCGTGCCTATTTTGAAACATTTCTGCCTTGGAGGGTAACTATGATGTCTAGTAACTTTAAAATAGAAGTAATCTGCAATAACGTTTGCTCAAAAAATCTTGCAGTTTATTGTTAAAGTGACCCTATCAAGGAAAATACCATCCTAAAAGATGTTATCCGCAATAGAACAGGTATCTTTCTTACCTCTCTGGTGGCACAGGTCTCCTGCTTTCCCACCATTCCAACTTTGCAGCCTCTGTCAGACACTTTAGCCCATGTCCTGCACCACGCTCTGTAATTCCTTGCTCTGACACCTACATCACTGTAGGACTCAGAAGTGATGTAGGAATCTGAGAGTTAAACTACAGGGCAGCAGGGAACACAGACATCTAACACTCCGGGAAGTGTTGAAGGCTCAGTAATTTGACAAAAGGTGCATCACTGGAATGGAGGAGGCAAGATTCAGAGGTGAGTATAATGTCTGTTCTATTGCAGGACACCTTCCTATAGTATTTTACCATGACCCTGAATGTCACCCTGAAATATTCGGGCGAAAGACATTCCATGTAGCATTTTTGATTTACATAGTGTTTTAAAGTGGGCTATAAATGAATTGTCTTCCTGAATGCATGTCCACTGGGTCTCCAGCAAAAACTTTTTTTTCGTTATGAATAGTGTGGATTAGGGGGAGGGTTTTTTTATTGCTGTTTGTGTGTTGGCTGGGGAGATTTATCTTCTCTTCTGGTCTTGATACTGAAACAAGAAGTGAGGACAATCTTTTTATTGGGGACACATACTGCACTTGAGCATTTATTAGAATAGAGAAGACTCAGAACCTCTCTCTGATTTTTGTTAACTGTCGCTGTATAGAAAATTTCCTTACTTTTTGTCACCATTAAGTGGTAGAAAACCTTCCAACGGACACTGACAGACATAGAAATTTCTAGAAATCAGTTTCTCTGTAAGATGTGTTCTAAAGGTGACAGAGGGGTCTATTCACTAAGCTGCCGTAGGCAGCCGAGTGACTAACCGACCCGAAGCGAAGTGAGCCGAACGCTGTTCGGCTATTCACTTCAGGCTGGTACGGCTGATTCCAGCCGTATATTGGCTGAAATAAGCTATACATCGGGTGGCTTCGGCTGGCTTTGGGTCGGCCGAACATGCTCAGCATGTTCGGCCGACCCAAAGTGCAGAAGGAGTTCGACTCAGCCGATCCAACATCTGGATGGGCTATGCCGAACCTCCGGCAGGCTACTCGCTCTGTTCGGCCTATTCTCATAGATGCCGAACAGCAGTGAGTGAATAGCCGAATGCTGCCGAGCGGCATTCGGCTCGGCTGTTCTGCTCGGTACCTCTGCGGTACCGAGCAGAATAGAAAAACACTTAAAACAGTAGTAAAAAATAAAATAGAAAACGATT
>NW_017307170.1:292683-296803 GCF_000935625.1 Nanorana parkeri | reverse complement strand
TACATCGGGTGGCTTCGGCTGGCTTTGGGTCGGCCGAACATGCTCAGCATGTTCGGCCGACCCAAAGTGCAGAAGGAGTTCGACTCAGCCGATCCAACATCTGGATGGGCTATGCCGAACCTCCGGCAGGCTACTCGCTCTGTTCGGCCTATTCTCATAGATGCCGAACAGCAGTGAGTGAATAGCCGAATGCTGCCGAGCGGCATTCGGCTCGGCTGTTCTGCTCGGTACCTCTGCGGTACCGAGCAGAATAGAAAAACACTTAAAACAGTAGTAAAAAATAAAATAGAAAACGATTGTGCGGAGCTAGCAGTGACAGCTAGCTCCGCCAAACTGTTTTCTATCAATGTACATTGCAAAAATTTAAACAAACTAACTTACAGAAACCTACCTGACTCTATTCTGAACAAAAATCTGTTTGTTGCAGCATGCCCCTTACAAACTGATCCCTGAATGGGAGGGTCTGGGTTTATTGTAATCAGCAGGTGGGCTTCCTGTGTTGTAATAAGGAAAGGTGCAGTGTCTGCATCCCTTTAGTAGTAATTAACCCTTAGGGAGTATGTCACTAAAAATGAAAATCAGTCAGCCAACCACAGAAGCAGAAAGTGATATTTCGCAGGTGTTCCGTAAACCAATTATGTTAATAAAATTGTTGATAAAATAACATTAAAATACAAAATGACTTATGCAACCATTATATAAAGTACAGTATATTAATTTTTAGTGGAGTTACCTTTTAAGTAGGTGTTACAGAATTGTGCTATACAAAATTATAATCTGACATCTATAATCCAAATCCATAATTATATTCTACAGGCCATACACACATTAAACCGGGGCAAAGGTAAACTGTGTTTGCCTTTGCAATCATAGATGATATGTTTGAACTTTCTACCTTTTTAGGGAGGAACATGAGTTTCTACACTTGTCTACTTACATAACTTGGCAAGACATTCCTCTTCACCCTCTGTAAAAGACTCCAAGGGTTATAGCTTCACTGCACAAGCTTGGTTTTTGTTAGACATTTTGGGCTTTGTTTGGGCAACATTACAGATGGACTAAAACATTTGATTCCTCTAAAATGAATGAGAAGAATGCTTTATTCATATATACACATGGCTGAAAGGCAACCTTCAGCAATTTCAAACATGAGGACCGATAACCTTTTTCTAATGTTGTATCTACACTAAAACACTGACATCTGGAATCTGATTTGCTGTGTTCAGTACATCCAATTTCCTTTTTTCTAGGTTCTTTTTTTATAAGCCTAATTTTCAATTCTCTGACTCTTATATTAGCATGCAGAATCTACAGCCCCATGACAGAAATGTAAACTAGTCTATGATCTTTTAGCTATCCTCTCAGTCAAAGCATAAAGCAGAAGTTGTAGAAGAAACAGAGGTTAATTAGGTAACACAGTCTTAACAGATTACTTTACAGAACTGATACATCATTTAATTTGATGACTCAAACTATTTAGTATTCATACCATGCTCATGAATAGTCTGTATTGTCTTTTTCTTTTCTTCGCACATGGTTGACGAACTCAGATACCCACTTAATTAATCTTGAAAAACTTAGTTTTGTCATCTTTTTGTTTTCTTCAAACCTTGAAGCTTTTCTCACTACCATTCTTTTCTCTTCCCCTCTTTTCTCTCTGCTGCCCCTGGTGTTGTCTCACATCCTTCCCCCTCTTCTTTGTCAATGTCACTTCCTACTTTTTTTGCCCCTGTAGACCTGTCCGTCAGCCTCCTTGCAGTGATTGTTATTGTGTGTGGCCTGGCCCTGGTGGCAGTTTTTCTCTTTCTCTTTTGGAAGCTGTGGTGGGTGCCCTGGAGGAACAAGGCAGTGTCATCTAATTCGGCATCAACAGGGCAGAACATGTCAACCTTCACAGCGTTCCCCAGTGAAAAGGAAGCCATGGCAGACAAGCTGAAGGATGCAAGCAACTTGGGCTTCTTGGAAGCAGCTGTTAAGATCAGCCACACCTCACCAGATATACCAGCAGAGGTCCAGATGTCCATGAAAGAACACATCATGAGACGCACAAGGATACAGAGGCAGGCAACTGAGCCAGCATCTTCTACCAGGTAAGCCTTTATCATACATTTTGTAACATTAAAGAAGAAAATTCCACTAAAAACTATTTACTATGTAAATAGGCCACACAAGACAATCATATTGCATTTTTAGAAATACCAGAGCCAGGGCATTACTAGATTTAAAAATATTAATAGAGTAGGGCAAACTCATAAAATTGAGTGAGTAGCACACCACAGCAAAATTTGGCTTTACAAGGATTTGGGAAAAAGTGCCTGAGCTTCTAAGCATACATAGTGTTATTAATTTGTATTAATTTGACTTAGTACCCTATGACATGCCTCATAGTGGACATTTTAGTAATTTTACAGGTTTGCATGAATACATTCCTGACATATTCTAATATACAACAGTATAATTTAAATTAAAAGATGTACCTTTTGTTGGTAAAAAGCAGTATATCGGCTCCAGTCAAATGCCTTTGCTAGTCTGCCTAATTGCATGCAGAATACAGATGCAGAATTGCCATTTAGTTTTCCTGTCCTAAAATATACCTATTAGTACAAAAAAAAGTACTAAACAGTCTCCAGATCTACATTGCAGGCACCAATAATTTCCTGTAAATACTTTGACATGCAGTCTGTAGCATCCTGGATGACCCAATATGTCAATGTTTCTATTAGCTAGTAAATCCACCCATCTTAGTGAACTGTGAAGGTGATAAAAGGGGACAACACAGTCATTCACACTGAAGGGATATTTTGAAATGTGCTTGTTATGGCACACTGCAATTAAGGGCATCCTAGGTGCTGAAGATTGCATGTAGGGGTATGAACAGGCACCACTAGTCCCTGTATTCTCATACTGCAGCATGTTTGATAAACTTAATGTGATAATTTTGGATCTAATTGAATTTACAATGTCATTTTACTACAGAAGTACTTAGAAAACAGGCAATGAAATATAAAACTATTAGCATTATAAGGCACTGAAAGTACCTTAGTTATCATTGTCAAATTTGTTCCTATTGCATTTTCTCAATACTCTTTTTTTTGTTTAGTATCTATCTATCTCTGTTCTGTTCAACAGTTCTTAACAGTTCAACAACCAGTACATAAACAAAAACATTGTGGCTCAAAACGTTTTTAATATATATTTTGTAATACTGCAAAACAAAATGCTTACAATAGAGTAAAATTAAATATTAATCAAGCTGTCAAAAATCAATATCACATTTACACTTTGAATTTAACAATAACTATACTGTCACAGTTAAATGCATTAAGCACTAGATACCTTCCATAGCTTTATAATAATTACTCTCAAATACATAATTCAATTCAGTAATCCAGAATGTAAAATAAAATATACAGAACTGACAAATGTTTGCTTGTTCGAGAACAGTTGGGGATGGGGGTGATTGGGATGTTGGCAAGTGCAGTGGTAAGAGCAGAGAGGAAATAGAGCAAGAGATTTAGGTTTGGCAGGTGTGGTATTAACAGTAAGAGAGGAATGGGGGACAGATGCGTTGGTGAGTAGGGGCAGATGCCAGATACAGTGGTAATTGGTTGGTGGTGAAGTGTGCAGGCGTGGAGGTGTGGTGGTGAGAGTGTGAGGAGGGACGATGGTGGTCAGGTGCTGAGCAGGTAGGGGGGAGGGTGTGGGGATGACAAGGGTGCATGCAAGCACATAGCTTAAAGGAAGAGGGTTAGGATGGGGTGTGTACCCAGTGTACAGAAAGTGGGGGCGGGGGTGGCTAGAGAATAGGGGGAGGGATGGGAGTCAGGTGCCATAGTGAGGAGGGATGGGAGGCATGATGTTGAGAGTGCGAGGAGGACAATGTGCAGGAACAAGTATAGTGGCGAGAGCAAAAGCAGGGCAGTTCAGTTGCTGTGATGAGAGCAGGAATGGTGGTGCAGGTGTGGTGGTTAAAGCATGGGTGTGCAGGTGCAGTGATGACAGCAGGATTGGGGAAATGCAGGTGTAGGTGACCTTGGGAGGTGTTTGTGCAGACACAGTGGTGAAAGTTACAGAGAAAGGATAGGGTCTGGCACCCTGGTGACAGCAGAAGTAATGGGGG
>NW_017307170.1:288151-292509 GCF_000935625.1 Nanorana parkeri | reverse complement strand
GGGTGGTGATGGCAGTCAGGTGTAATGGTAGAAGAGGGTTTAGGAATGGAAGCCAGGCATGCTGATTGATGGAGGGGGCCAGGTGCAGTGGATAGAGAAGGGGGTGGGCATGGGGGTTAGGCATCATAGTTAGGTGATAGGGTGGGGGTCAGTTGCAGTTGTTAGAGGAGGGGGTGTAAATGGAGGTCAGGCACTGTTAGGGGAGTGGGTAGGGGACAGACACAGTCGTGAGAGCAGTGGTGGGAAAATGGTTGTCATGCATTGTCCTCATAGCTGGGAATGCAAACACTGTTCGTTAAAAAGATGGTAAATACTGTGCATTTGCAGGAGCAGCAAACCTTCTATGCAAGTTCTACAACCCAAAAGCTGTTTTACATCAGAGAACTATTCGCAGATAATGCCAAATGAACTCCTTGTTGCCACCATCACCACTGAGAGACTCATGTCTGAGCTGGCGCCCTTGTCCTGCATTTAATCCATTGTTTAAAGTTCTGCATAAGGACAAGGTGGTACTTAGGCTCAGGACTAGCTGTGTTTTTTAAAGATAGTGGGCAGAATGCATTGATGGGCTTGCAATGAAAAAAATAATAAAATAAAAAAAGAGAAATGAAAAAAATTTAAATATACATATAAAAATACAAAATACTAGGGATGCACCGATACCAAGTACCGTACTCGGTACAAGTACAAGTACAGATAATTTTTGAGCTCCAAGACTAGACTAGAGAAAAATTCAAAAGTTAGGAGGCAGCTGTCATTTGTAAGCACACAGAGATCCTGGGATTTGTACATCTCTGTTTTAATGTATGATTTTGTTCTTAGGAATATAAATAAAGGAATGCATCGATACCATGTCTGCAAGTACAAGTACTGATACTTGCCAAGTACAACTACTGATACATTATTGTTTATGGTCATGTGACAGATTTTCTAAAACAATATCGACTAATATCGGTGATTTCAGGACAGTGGTGGAGCGCCAGGGCTAGGTCCCAGCTGCAACCCTGGTAGTTCCCATGAAAATGGCAAGTATCGGCACTGGTATCTGAAAAGTATCGGTGCATCCCTACAAAATACTGTTAAAAAAACTGCTACCTCAGTGTGCACAGCTTTAGCCTCTCACGTTAGGTCTGGCAAATCTTGTTTTTTTAATATAGGGTATTTACTAGATGTCATGGCAGCCTCTTTTATTGTTGCATAAGGCAGTGTATAGGCTTTGGACTTTCTTACTTAGGCGTGCCTGTCCATATTTTATAAATAGATTTAATCAGAGCTGTGACAAATTAAGACACAAAGTAGGGAGTGCTTTGGAGCATACCACTGTGGTGCACAAGTGTGCAGTGGCATGCCCTGCACAAAGGGTAGCTTTGCCAGTTTCAGCCAAACAAAGCCCTTTTGTGGGAAGATGATCAACATTTTCCCAGTAGGTTTTCCTCCTCCAGTATGGTGGAATAAAGTCACCAGATCTCATAAATGTAATGGTAGCTATGGCAAATGTGGAAATGAATTAGGGAGTGCTTTGGAGCACCCTACTGTTGCGCAGAAGTGAGAGGCTCGCCTGTTTTAGCAACAATTGTGAAACTAAGGCCACCTCGTGGGAGGGCAGTTAGCCTTTTCCCATTAGGTGTTAACCCTTAACTTATGCCTGCAGGGCAGTGGATCCAGGTACCATCATTCCTGATATCAAGAAGAACTTCTTTTGCCACGTATCATTTAGAGGGGGGCACTTTAGCTCCCCTTGGGCTTGGTGGCATAGATTCCAACATGATTTTCCTCTTGGATTATAGAGAGATGAAATGTTCCCCTTGAAGCTAGCCCCAACTTTCCTCCTCCTCACCACCAATCCACAACCCTGCTAAATGCCAACAACACAACCCTCCTCTTTACCTCCAAAACCCCTCCTCCCCTCCTCCTTTTTACAGCCAGCAAACAACCCTCCTTCTCCTCATACTCATCCCCCTTCTTCTGCTGCCTCTGCCTCACAGGGATGGAGGCATTAGGAAAAGGATCCTGTTGGCTCTGAGAGAGTAGGAAGTTCTATGCTTCATCCTGGTACTGTGCAGAGACGTCGCCAGGTGGGGTGTCACCTGGTGCGGCCGCTTGTCAGGTGGAGCACCTGTACTATGTATGTAATGCACTACAGCAAAACTGACATTTAATGAAAAAAATACAATTTACATTGCCAGCAAATTTAATTCCCAAAGCACTTTACAAAGCAGACGGGATTCCATTCATCTATACCAGATATTTATGAATGGACTCCAATGGATTCCATCCATATACTGTATATAATAAACTCTATTAAAAAAAAATTGGTATGGGGTTCTCCCTCAAAATCCATGATCCTTCTTTATCCTTGATGAGGGTCCAGAATTTAAGGGGTACTCCACACAAAAATAAGGGGGCCCCCAGATATCCACTTTCCCCACATGAATAAGTAAGTCCTTTATTTTTAAACAAAATCCCATTATGTAAATCCATCATCAATCATGTCATCCCGCGATGCAGATCCTCATCAGTTATAATGCAAATGAACTCTACATCGCACATGACAACTCCTAGCTTAATGTAAACAAAGGGGACAGGAGCTGTGTGACGTCATTGACAAAATATGCTCATGACCATATTTGGTCAATAATGTCTCCCGAGGTGCCCACGAGTTGCTAAGACACTGTCTGACAACAATTTCTTGGCAACCAATGATGCTGTGCAGCCTTCACCAGAGGATGTATTCATTTATTGGTGTAGTAAAACTGCCAATAAATTAATGACTTCCTGATGCAGGGGCAACATGATGTTCTAGCTGGCGAACCAGCCAAATAATTAATCCAGTATTGCAAACTCTGAACAGGGAAAATACAAGTGGTGCCCAACATTGGACCAAACCCAAAATTCATCCGTAGTTGTAAAGAGTCACCATATGAGATCACTGAGGATAAGGTTTTAGAGGTGATTGTGCTGTCAGCATCACCAGCTCCAGCAGTGTGCCCTGTTCTTCATCCTTTCCAGCTGCCAGCAGATTTACTCAGTGAGTCATAAAGGAGAGCTAACATTCCTGCCCATTATTCTTGGACAACAAGTTTGTGGTCACGTGAACCCTGCATCTGACCAGGCAATCTAGCGACAGAGAGGTATTACCTTTCACAAGCTGAAGAGGGGCAGGCGTGGCCTTCTGAGCAAAAAAAGGGTAGCTGTATACCTGCCAATATAGTGCAGCACAGGCCATAAACTTGCAGAAGGGGCTAACTTCATTAGCTGGAATAGGAGCACAGGTAAAGACAGCAGTTATGCTAAGCTGGCATTGAGATGCCGGGCACAAGGGTGATTAAGGAACACTTTTTTCTTCCACTACCTGTCTGGTCAAGGATGCTGCTGGAGACAGAGTTTGGGGTTTGGAGACTTACGGCAAGGTTCAAGCTTATGCTTGGCCCAACTCAGCATGGCCTCATACTGGCCCTCTTTCCCGCTTGATATGTCATAAGGTAAGCCTCTTAAACCCCTTGTGAGACTTCCCTTCCTACCTCTGGAAGTTGCAGATATTGCAGTGGATGCAGATGGAGAATCTTGTGGAGGGGAGGGAAAGCTGTAAAGTGAGGAATGAGGAGGAGTGTGGGTCCTTTACTGCCAACCATTATCATTGGGGGTCTGCTACAACCAAGCACTTTGGTGCATAGTCATTAGTTTCCTCATGCATGTGGTGCCCAAACAGCTGGTATTTTTACCACAACTGATATATTGCAGGCAGAGAACGCAGACTACAATAGTGCTGTTGGCAAAAGAAGGCCCACAGTGCAGGGCTCTTCTTTTGCTGCCTAATCAAGTGCTCACATACTGTTCTGATGATAGCCAATTTTACATCACAATTGGCGGAAAATTTAATCATACTTACCGTAATTTTCTTTTCCTGGTTATACTCCATGGCAGCGCTGACAAATGGGTTTAGATCCAATTACCCCTAGCTGACAGGAACCAGAAGGGTTAAACAAGGCCTAACCCTCTCTATAAAAGCCCCTCCTCCTGCTGACTTCCCCAGTCTAGTAACAAGCTAAAAACTCCATAGGGTGGGAGCCCAGCGCTGCCATGGAGTATAACCAGGAAAAGAAAATTACGGTAAGTATGATTAAATTTTCCGTTTTCCTGGCCATATCCATGGCCGCGCTGACAAATGGGGATTACCCAAGCAGAAGTAAGGGCGGGAACAAAATCCATAGACAAACATAATTGAATGCGAAAAATAAATTTATCACTCGACTCCAAGTCGAGAGAGCAAAACACTTCTACCGAAGTGGTCATTCACTGCAGCCCTGACGTCCAGTCGAGAATGCTAACAAAGGTAGACCTAGACGCCCATGTTGCTG
>NW_017307170.1:278406-287670 GCF_000935625.1 Nanorana parkeri | reverse complement strand
AATTTTGGCGAATCCTGCCATCTCTATAGCTTCTCTGGTTTCTCCTCTCCTGAGGTAACACCGCTTTAATGCCATCGATAGCCTTTAATATAGCTATCCAATTTCAGGCCAAAAAGCATATCACCTTGGAATGCCCAGGAACATAGGCTATTTGAGGAAGAATCGGCCGCCCATGGTCTGAGCCACAGTGCCCGGCGGGCTACTACAGAGGATACCATACCCTTGGACATGGATCCCGTAGTGAAATCAGGTGCCAAATTTCATATCATGTATCCTATCCAGGAGACTGTGTCCACTCACTCCCCTGTTAATATCATCCTCCAGATCTTCTATCCACAATTTAGAAGTTCTTGATACCGAAGATAAGGCCACTGCCAGCTGAAGGCCCATGCCTAACACAGTATAGGTTTTAGGGTTAGTTCACACCAGAAACTGCATCACAACTGCGTGCGTCTGCGCAGTTGCATTGCGATCTGTTTTGATGTGTTTGCACGGCGTTTTGATGCGTTTAGTGCAGTTAGATGCAGGTAAAGTAGGACAAGCAGTACTTTTCCTGACTGCAGTTGAACTGACTGCAATGGTGTGAATACATACATTGTGTACATTGTGATGTATTTTGACTGCAGCAGTCAAAATAAACGGACTGCATCACAATTGCACATGGTGTGAACTTGCCCTTAGGGCCTGTTCACAACATTTTCTGGTCCAGATCTGGAGCAGATCTGCAGATGCTGAGCAATGTGTGCAGCACGTTTTTTGACGTGTATTTGATGCGTTTTACCGCATTCCAGACGCATTCCATTTTTTTTTTTTTAGCTGCAGTGCGGTGCGTTTCTGGCACATTTTTGTTGTGTCTTGAGGCGTTTGTGCACTTTCCAGACCAGAGAAAACGTGACATGCAGTATCTTTCTTTGTCCGGAATGGAAAGCACTGTGCTCGTGTGATCTGGGGCCGATAAATCTGTCAAAAAAAAAAAATGCCCTCTTTTTTTTTTTTTTTTTTTTACTGCCCTTTTACAGACCGATGTGGTGAGGGGCAATCATCCATGATATCCCATTCTTTAAAGGGATCTCCAGGGGGAATCCAAAAGGGGATAAACCAACAGAAAAAATTCTAGCTTCAATTCCCTGGAAATGGCTTGCAAATTCAAATTTGGATCCGAATCTCTGGTGACGTCACGCACGACGGAACTTCCGTGCATGCGCAGATGCCAGCTGAAGCCGCTACTGCCCATCCTGTCTCGCCCACACATCACAAACAGACAAGACCGCGGGGAGCCGGCCGAGGTGAAAAGGACATCATACAGCACAGCAGGTAAGTGAAACCACAACAGTCTTACCCTCCCTGTCTGACAGGCTGCACAGTATATGGAAAATCCGGCTTCCTCTCATGGAAACAAAGTTTGTCCTTCCCCAAGGGGACACCCTTGCACGGGGCCGAGTCTTGGAGACTTCCCAGGAGAGAGAGGCTGAACTCCCCTGAGGCCAATACGAAATCAATCAGTTGGCAAATAAAGAAAAACTTCTCAGTAACATACAAACAACCCTGTACTAGGGGGACAGGAACAAAAAGACTGGGGAAGTCAGCAGGAGGAGGGGCTTTTATAGAGAGGGTTAGGACTTGTTTAACCCTTTTGGTTCCTGTCAGCTAGGGGTAATTGGATCTAAACCCATTTGTCAGCGCTGCCATGGATATGGCCAGGAAAAATATATACCTGAAATCTAAGTTTTTGAATATTTTGGAAATAATTGGGGATAAAGTAATGTAAGGGGATTCAGGGAATATGGTGTTTTGAAGTATTTCTGCCTATTTATTTTATTATTAAAACACGTGGCACTCTAAGAAATAAACTTACACTCTATAGTATTAACTTGCCCAATCTGTATGAGGTTGAGGTTTTTAACTTTAGGACTATTAGCGTTACATAAAAAATCAGGTGTTACATCCAAAACAAAGCTATTTTTTCAAGTTATAGTGAATCAGATCGGGATGCTTCTGATTATGTAATCAATTCAGAAACAAATATTTACACATACTAAATGTGTGATTCGAGTATCCAATGGTGCTGACGCTGTCTGCACTTCTCACTGTCTGAGAAGCATACTGTTTCTTAAAACCATATTCGGCTTAAAGGCATCTCTCAAGCATGTAATTGAAAGAAATTGTGTTTTTACCATGTTGCCCTTGAACTTTATGATGTCTTTGACCAAGGCCCTTGATCTAAACCCAAGTACATTTGCTCATCCCTGTTGTTTCCCCCTTTAGGTATCTTATCTAAGATTAAGTTTGAGATACAAAAGCTTCCCATGTCTTTATGGCTGTTTTCTGGACACACCTCAAAAAGTGATGCTGAAAAGCAACAAATCAGGGGGCCACACGATCTTGGCCCTCTTTCTATATGTATTCTAGACCCTACAAATTTGAATTGGGTGAAGTGGATTTTAAGATGTTTGCTCATCTGTAAAGAGGAACATGCTCTGAGTGTCCCTTTTTGGATCTAAGGCATAATATCCTTAGTTTAAATTATAGGCAATTGCTTTTATGGAGTAAACTACAGTACCGAATTACAGCATATCAGTTAGAGAAGACAAAATACACTTCTCATTTATCTATGTGTACCAACGTTGTTTAAAATGATGTATTGTAACCTAATCTTTCCCCTAAAAGTCCAATATTGTCCACGTCTATTTTTGTCTGGTAATCCAAACAAGCTGACCTGTCAACACACTCTCAGTCACATTCATTTAGTTATGTCCCAAGGAGAATGTTTTAATATTGGGCCTGGGGAAAGCTGTCAGATGACATTAGATACCATCACATTGTTGTTCAGGTGTTTTCATGCGATGTACACAAATGAAAGTGACATTCTCTGTTCAACGATTGCTAAACAAGCTGGATTTCTAATCTTTTTAAAACTGTAATTGAATATCTCCTGGAATCTGCTTTTTAAATTCCAACCGCAGCACTTTGTAGGTTTGAAGTTTAACCAGTTCAGCTACTGTGTTATATAATTCATAAAACAAAGTACCGGGTCTCAGACATCACAGGAAGTGAGGAATGTATGATATGTAATAATACATACCCCCAAGACTTAAAAAGACATATAAACAGGACATCAAGCTTTTTGTTTCGGGGTCATTGGATCATAGTGTCCCACAATATTTTCCTTTGAAGCATAATAAAAAAGCAGAGGATCTGCAGGTCTTTGCCATTGAACACATTCCAGCCAATATCCTACCTGTTGAATGTTTTCATAGGTTGTTCAGACATGAGACATACTGGATTTACAAATTAAATGCCTTATCCCCTTTAGGTTTGAATGAGGATTTGAACTTAACCATCCTATAAGTGTGCACAGTGTGGCTTTTTAATACGCATTTAGCAGTGCCTGGGCTTCTTTAGGTACATTGGCAACCTGTCTATTGGGGATTGTAAACATTGATGTGTATATACATGGCAACCAATCACCTTCTCACTTCCGTTTCTTCAATTAAAAATTAAAGAGAAAAGCTAGTTACTTTGGAGCAACTGCTCCAAATTCTGTTTGCCCCAGTTTTGATAAATTCTCCCCACTGTATCCAATCTGTTGGTACCACGGTGTTCTTGCACACTCAGTTGCGTCACTAGGGGAGGTGCGGGGCTTGCGGCCCGGACCTGAGTGACACCATTGGATGGGTGACACCATAATTACTGACAGTCATTTTGATGTCACCCCCTCAGCATACCATATTCCGCCGGGTGAGCGCCCCCTCCTCTCACTGCCGGTGTCCTTTACCAAAATTGACATCTTCACGCATGTGCACGATGACATATCTCCGGGTGACACCAAACCTCAGGACACCCCTGTATATGCTATCTATAATATGATATGATAAATAGACATGTGCGATTCGTTTAGTTCCGAATCGAAATTCGGACGAATTTTCGGAAATTCGGACATTCGGATGTATCCGAATTCCGAATTACAGACATAACGAATGCAAACGAATCCGAATTTCCATTTCCGAAATTCGGTAGCGTTAGTTCGAACGTTCGTTTCGTTTTCTGTTCTTATTCGTTTCTTATTCGTTTCGTTCGTTGGAGCAAAGTAACATTAGAGAAGGAGAAAAATATTTTTTCCCCCTCAAATGTCACTTTTGCTGCAAACGAACGAACGAAACGAATAAGAAACGAATAAGAACAGAAAACGAAACGAACGTTCGTGCTAACGCTACCGAATTTCGGCCGAATCCGAATTCCGAATCCGAATTGACTTTCACACCCGAATCCTGAAAAACGAAATAACACAAATCCGAATTTAAAACGAAACGAAACTAAACAAATTTTTTGGCAGTGCACATGTCTAATGATAAAGGTATGTCTATTGTGCCGGCCAACTATGTTTACATTATTAATTAAAAGAGCACCTTTAAGCACATGTAAATTCTGAGAAAATTATAAAAATGTACCAAGATCACATAGCAAAAGCTCCCCCTGCCATGCCAAGCCTACTTTCATTGGCATGATCATTAAAATAGTATTAACCTCTCAAACTTAATGTTTTTCAATAACGCATTCAGGTCAAATGAATATAAATTTGCCCAGTAAAGTATTTCTTTATATTTTTGGCCAAGCACTTACAGCCATCATGTTTCTGAACAGATCCAACTCTTTGAGCTCTGCTTCCCTGAACTTTCTTTCCAGTACAAGATCACAAAGGACAGAGCAGTCTCCAGCATCCATCCATCTACTAGCCTGGAGAAGGGAGGATGGAGGAGCAGGGATTAGGGGAGCTTCTTGCCTTGCTGTGTCTTTGTATTTATGGAGACACACAAATTTTACTAGCACACACAAGGGTGGCTCCATAGGGCCTTGCAAGTTAAAGGAGCCACTCTAAAACAAGAGATCAGGACCAGCAATCAGTGGACCAGCTGATTCTATAGTAACCTAACACTTTTAAACACTATAGAGCAACCTTCATTGGAAGTGACTTAATCAGCATTTAAAATAACTTAAAAACCTTTTGACTTTATTATCACTTTAAACTAAATGGGGCAGACTGATCTATCAGCATCATAACCTACTCTCCCACTAACACAAGATGCAGCTATTCTCTGCATAGCAGAATAGCATCAGCATTGGAAACTGATAGGACAGCACTGGTCACAACAATGACCAATTATGTAGTACTAAGAGAAATCCAGTGCATTTGCCAGGAAATTCAAGGCAATCGTCCTTTAATAGTATCACAAATCTAAGCCGCCTCTTTATTTGGAGCATTGCCTATTTTTAAAGTACTGATACTCACCTCATGCTTTTACCATTTTAAAGTGTAATTCCATGCAAAACTATTTTAGTTTTGGATAGAGAGGAGAATGAGTAGAACCTTTGTCAGATACAGCACTCTGGGTCCAGGAAAGAGCCATTACTGGGACCGGAAGAGAGAGAAA
Source organism: Nanorana parkeri (assembly GCF_000935625.1). NCBI lineage: Eukaryota > Metazoa > Chordata > Amphibia > Anura > Dicroglossidae > Nanorana > Nanorana parkeri. Next base: position 282,241 of record NW_017307170.1, on the reverse strand, counting down.
TCTCCCTTGTGGGCAGACAGCAACATGACTCCTCTCTACTCTACTACTTCCGTTGCTTCCTGTTTCAGTGACCACTGTCAGCAGGACAAGAATTGAGAGGTATATTCTACAATCAGGGAAAAGACCGCAACTAACACCTAACAACGGTTTTAACCTTTCCCCTCCTTATGCAAAATTTAAAAAAAAAGTCTTAACTGGAATTCCTCCTGTTATGACTGCAAATCTATAATATTTATAACAAAAAATTGCAAATATACCTCGATGAGACTGTTGTGGGCTGCACTGTGACATACTAATAATTCCTGACACTTAACTCCAGAGATGATCCACTGTCTCCAACCCACACTCAGTCTTCCAGTTTGGGCAAGTTGTGGGTGCCGGCCAGGAGCCATCTGCGCTCTAAAGAGAGTAGTCAAAGGAAAATGCTACACACCACTGATGTCACCATGTAAACTTTATTGCTTTCCAACAGCCAACATATTCCTGTCACCGCCCGTAGACTGCCCAACTCTGACAGTTTTCACCCTGACAGGCTTATTCTTAGAGACCTACGAATAAGCATGTTGTGTAATAGACTCACCTCGATGTGCTCCATCGACGGAGTCAGTAGCCATCTACCATTGCAGCTGCCACCATAGCACATAGCCATCCACCGCCACTGCTCCTCCCCCCTTGCAGGAGCTGTTAGTTTAAAACCGCAGGGTTTTAATTGCTCGGCATCCTACTGATGTTGTTGACGCTGAGCAATAACCCTTCTGCGATTACAACGCTCTGCTCCTTATCTGTCCCAGCAGCTCCCGAAACACAAGAGTACCTTGACCCAGAGAACCTGCTCCTGTTCCTGGGCTGCTGGAAGGACTCCTACTACGATCCTGAGGATTCAGAACTTCATCCTTCCTGTACTTGGATCACTTACTTTCTTCAAAATATCCAGATTGATAGAAGTACAAATCCCATCTGTTACTTGCATTACCATTGTATGTATGCGGACTGATAGAACTACTGATCCCATTAGTTGCATACGGTATAGAGGTGATATCCAGATTGATAGAACTACAAATCCCATCTAATACTTGCAATACCATTGTATATATTCGGATGAATAGAACTACTGATCCCATCCGTTGCATACTATATCAATTGTATTATCCAGAGGGAAAAAACTACAGATCTCATCTGTTGCATACCATACAATTGGTTATACTGATTCCATCTGTGATAAAGTTACTACTGTGGTTATCTGGACCTATAGAACTACCAATTCCATCTGCCCATGGAAACTAACTATCTAGCATGCACTTCATTCATGTCTGGACGTTAAACCATGTTGTGTACAGGCCTCACTAATGCTACTCCCTTGTGTGTACAGGGCTCACAATTGTACAGTATTTATTATTTTGCTCAACAAACATTCAGTTATTGAACAAAATGTAACTTTTCTCAGAGAAGCATGATACTGAGTGCATGACGTAAATGCACCAATAGTGAAGTGCATACAATTATTTATTGTATTCTTTTCACGGTGTATGATGTGAAACAGTTCTCACAAATGTCCTTCATCTCAATAGAGCGTACGATTGTAGAACTGCAACTGAACCACTGTCCCTATAAACATACAGTATGGCTTATGGGAACCACTAGTTTCACCCGTCAAGGTGAAATGTGTGAGAGGTGGGTGGCCTAAAAGCAGGACAGGAGCATGTTGGATGTTGGATGGCAATAAAGTTTTCCAGTGATGTCAGTAGTATGCTGCATCTTCCTTGTATCTGAGTGATCAATTACAGGGAGTTACAGTTGTGTCAAAGTAATTCCAAAGGTCATTTAATCTGTACACATGGCTGCTCGTTGTCTGTGCTGATCACCTACATGAAACAGTCCAATATTATTTAGAAATGAGAATCGTGATTAGATGGGGAAAAAAGATAATAAAATGCACAGCAAATATGTGAAATAAGAAACTGGTGAACCTGAGCTTTATATGAATATGTATGCAGCTAGGTAGTATTTTTAGTTCAAGAAGATGCCATAATGGGACCTCAGTGACCGGGCCATGTTCAGTTGTGCACAAGATTGTGTTGCTTTTTCTACTTTTGTATCATGTGAGGATACCGTATCTGCAACTGTAATTAATTATTCGAAGGTACACCCATAGATAAAGATACTGTATACAGTGTGTGTTGTGTGTATGTATACAGTGCATATATATATATAGCACAGCATAGAAATGCTACATTTTGCATACAAACCATCTGCAATTCAGTAATGTCAGCATTTTTTTGTTTATTAATGAAAAAAAATTCTGCCAACTTTAATAAAAAGGACTAACAGACAATTCTGTGTGTAATGTGTTATACTGCCACCTGCTGGAATTACATATGTTTACTATAATTAATGTAATGTGATAAAAACATTTAAAATCACCTGTTCTTTATACATAATATATAATCATGGTATTTTTGATGATGTACAGGGCAGCCATCAGAAATTTTGGGGCCCCTTACACAGCTTTAGGCCTGGACCCCAGATTTAGTCAACTAAAACTAGACTCAAATAAAAATTAATCTGATGACTAAAATGTGACTAAAAATACAAATTAATTTTCGTCAAAAGACTAAGACAAAAATGAAATTTGGTGCCAAAATTAACACTGCTCTCAAGAGGCCAGTGCAGGCTCTGGGTGGTCAGTGCGGGCTCCGGGGGTCAGTGCAGTGGTCAGTGTGGGCTTTGGGTGGTGGGTTGCGTTGGTTAGTGCAGTGGTCAGTGTGAGCTTTGGGCGGTCAGTGCGGTGGTCAGCGTGAGCTTTGGGCAGTCAGTGCGGTGGTCAGTGTGGGCTCTTGGTGTTGGGTTGTGGTGGTCAGTGCGGGCTCTCGCCAGTCAATGTGGTCTCTCAGCAGTCAGTGTGGGCTCTCGGTGGCCACTTGGTGGTCAGTACGGGCTCTGGGCAGTCAGTGTGGGTTCTGGGTAGTCAGTGCAGTCACTCGGTGGTCAGTGCAGGCCCTGAGCTGTCAGTGCAGAGGTCAGTGTTGCCTCTGGGCAGTCATTGCGGACTCTGGGCGGTCACTGCAGTCACTGTGGTCTTTAATTTGAAAAATAAAGATCCGCACAGTGTGTCTGCCATTGGTCATGCATCTGATCATCTTATATGAACATGATGTTCATATAGGATGATCAGATGCATGGCCAATGGCAGACACACTGTGTGAATCTTTGCTTTTTAAATGAAAGAGGACAGCAGCCGGTTGTCAGGGTTCCACCCTGACTTTACTGGTTTGCAGCATTCTGGTTCGGCTTTCATTTTACTCACCTGTGGTTCCTTCTTTGCCTGAGCAGACTTTGGAACGTTGCTCACTACTCCCAGACTCCCTCTTATGGCCAGACAGGAGAGCATCATGTGAGAGAGCCAGATGTGAGTTTCCTGTCTCTCAGTGATGATGTCACCCGATTCACTATGGGGTCTATTCACGAAGCTGCCGAAGGATCTAGCCGTAGCTTCATGCTGAGCATGTTCGGCCGACCCGAAGCCATGTGAAGCAAGCCGATGTACGGCTGAAATCAGCCGTACCAGCCTGAAGTGAATAGCCGAACAGTGTTCGGCTCACTTCACTTCAGGTCGGTCATTCACTCGGCTGCCTACGGCAGCTTAGTGAATAGACCCCTATATATAAATCATTCAGTCCAGTCAGACCTTGCCCTTGTGTGGTCTTCCTGCTAGTGCATTCCTGCTGCTCTGAGTAGACCGATTCTGTGTATTTACCCAATCCTGGCTGAGGGTCTCCTCTGGCTCCTGCTTCTGGCTTGTTCCTGACAACGCTGATTTCCTGGCTCCTTCTTAGTG
>NW_017307170.1:264857-278185 GCF_000935625.1 Nanorana parkeri | reverse complement strand
GGGGTGGGGGGGGACAGGACTGTACCAACTTGCCTGTACATACTAATTTATAGTAAAAATTGCTCGGTCGGAGCCTGGGCCCCCCTAGCTGCCTGGGCCCCTCACAATAGTACTGGCCGTAATACCCTGATGAAGTACCTATCATGGGCCTAACCTGTGTTTCTAAATGTAACAAATTCACAGTCAGTTGCAGAAAAAAAGACATAGAGCATACAGTATAGCTTAACGCTTGAAAACAAAATTATTTATTATTTATAAGAGATATATTCAAGGCACATTGAAAAAGCAATTGATAATTTTCTGGAATGGCCTCTTTACCAGGTGCTTTAGTGTTTAATAATTTTAAAGGTTGGGCTTTTCATGTTATGGTAAATAGTAGTGGTTCAAGTGTTTTACAATGACACGTGGTTTTATTCCTTTATCACCAAACATACACCATTAATGTCAGAGTTCATGTAGTGTATAAAATATGTGCATGATTTAGATATCTAAGGATAGTCAGAAGACAGTACACAGTACTATAATGAGTGTACAAACCACGAGATGGATATGTGTTAGTGAGAGTTTTTATCAGCTCAAAGGTTATCTCTGCCTCATGGGCTATTGCAGCAATTATTTCAGAGCTGTATTTGTGTTGTTTTCTTGGTTCCTTTTGTAATAGAATTAGGTTTCTTTTATGCTGGAATTCCATATAATACTGGATCCAACTAGCAATTGTCCCCCAGTATAATGAATAAAACAATAACAACAACCCTTCTGTAGGATTTTCTTTCAATAAGAAAAGATAAGCTAGTCTGCCTGGGTTTGATTTGCCAAGGGTTTAGTAATTCTTGTTCTAATAGGCAAACTGATTTTTAATATGTATAATATATAAAGGAACAAGAAAGAGCACACCGGTATGGTGTAGCATTCTCATTGTAATAATGTATAAGTAATTATAGTAATCTACAACTGAGAGATACCAGCGCTCCTTCTCCACTCTCTATGATGCCGTGTAACCTTTAGCAAAATACAAAAGGCTTTGGCAATTGTGTGTGCCTATTCCTGCCATTACCATGAGTTTTGTGTATTGTTAGAATATGGACACAGCCTGAGTATATGTGTTTTGAAAGGAGAAGAAACTTGCATGATTTTGTATTAGAAATTGCACAATAAGTAGAACGTTCAGTGTATTGCTGGCATAAGTCCACATCCTCTTGTTTTTGAGGGGCAGAAATTTGCTAGAAATTGTATGACATAATAGAGAGTGAAGAACAAGAATGGCTATCTCACACTTGTGGTTATATACAGTAAATTAAGGACATTCTGGTGAGACCATATTTGTATGCTGCTCAACTACAAATCGAGTGCATTGCATCACTGTTGAATTTACATTTCAATACAAGTAATCCACTCATACTTAAAATCCTTGCACAGTGCATATCAAGACAAAGTGTCACTTATAGCGATTCTTGGATTCTGAAAGTAGCAGGGAAGGACTCCTGGGTCATGCCATAGCATGGGCAACATGTGGCAAGCTGTGGGACACAGTACCAGGTAGGGTGCATTCCAGGGCCAAGTCATTCCCTGCTACTGTTAGAAGCTGAGTACCACTACCAGTAACACTTTGCCTTGATATGCACCGCGCAAGGATTTTAATTCAAAGTAGACTACATTTATTACTGATACACTAAAGAAGAATGCCACACCTTGCTGGGGCCATTGTTCTTGTACTTTTATATGTTACAGTTTGAAGAGCACTCCTCTCTGCTTTAATAGAACCTGCAAGGATGGACTGCTGGATTCTTTCTTTGGGACACAAATTCAAAGTTTTTAAGCTATTTCAAATGCTGATTAAATCTCATGCAATGGATTCTTGCTCTTAATATTTAAAATATTTATTTTCCTGCAAAATTAGCTGGTCCCCTGAGCACTGGCCTTCATATCCTGTTTTAGGGTGGCTCCTTTCCTTTGCAGGGTCCTATGGAGATCCTTGTGTGTGCTAGTAAGCTCTGTGTTTCGCCACAAACACAGGCACAGCAAGGCTAGATGGAAGGCTGCTGAAGACTGTGCTATTCCTTGTGATCTTGTACTGGACAGGAAGTTCAGGGAAGTTGAGCTTAAAGAGTTGGAACCAGCTGTTCAAAAACAAGATGACTTTAAATGCTTGGGAAAAATGTAAGGAAATACTTTGCTGGGCAATATATATTTCTTTGATCTGGATTCATTATGGAAAAAGTTTTAGTGATACTACTTTCAAGTTGTTGGCAGCTAGACCCTGATTGTTGTGGTTTCTCTGATATACAGTATAAGAGGGATTGAATCAATTTATTTGCAAACCGAAATATTGTTTTTTTCTGGGTACTCTTTTTAGCTTAATGTGCATAACGAGGCAGGTTATGTTTCTTATACTGTCAAAGAAGGCATGGGAAGCAGGGCACTGGCTTGGGCAACATGTACCAATGCAAAAAAAAAAATACCCTACAGTGAGGAGAGGGTCTTTTTATGACACTTCAGGGGCAACATTGGAAAATCCTTTAAATAACATAAAACTGCCTGTGGTGTTACAGAACAGTACGTTTTTTACAGACAGTCCCAGCACACATGACAGTGTACAGTAGCTGCACAGATTTGGGTGTGGATTTTTTTTCCTTTTAGAAGTAGCTTGGCTTGCATACAGCATTAGCACCCCAATCTGATTTATTTAAAAAAAAAACATTTTTCAGGTAGCTTTAGAATCAAATGGGAAGAGACCTGCTTTGATCAGCGGGTAGAAACTGGATAGTAGTTCACTGTGGATGCCCCAGTGATAATAAGCTATGATGTACTAGATGCAAGAGTACAGGCATATGTTTTACTATGAGAATGAAGAAAGCAGATTATATAGTAATGAAAAATTGGTCAATAACAGATCAATTTATAATGATCAAAGCTAGGCCCAAATTAAAATCATGCAGATTATGCAGCAGAGTAAAATTGACCAGCAGCAGTTTTTGAATTAGGGAAAATAGGCCTAACTGGTATATTCCTAACATTTATTTTAGTGATGGAGATAGAGGGAGTGTATTGAATCTGGGTAATATAATGGGAGGTAGTTTAGCTGCACACCGTTATTGCACTTTTCTTCTTTTAAACAATGCAGTGGCATCCTGAGAAAAAAAAGCAACTCCAAGAACAGATGGTCAGTAACAAGTGAATGCTACAATTCGGGTTGCCCAAACAATAAAAAAGGGCCTTTCTTAACATATAATTAAAAAAAAAACACAAAATGTATGAAAACCCCAAGATACCACCCAAAAAAACAAAAGCTCACTAAAAGGAAGCCATGCAGTTACATTTGCTTGAAAACATAGTTAAAACCTCTGTAATAAGCTAATGCATATAAAGGTCTTTATAGTTATAGTAATAGAAAAATCCACCTTCACAAAATCATATAATAAAATACATAATAATGTAGTTTGCCTTATAAACTTCATGATACAAAGCACTGCTCTTCTCCCTTAGACTTCATGTTTGTTGAGATGTGATGTTGTCAGTGTGCACAAGACATCGGTCTCATGCTCCTTTTCAAGGAATGTAAAGGAGCATTTGGTTAGGTGGTTTTTCTGCTGATCTGTCCTCTAGCTCATGGAACTGCAGAGGACCTTCAAAAGTGTAAACATGTCTCAGAACATGTCCCTGAGGTTGAATATTGGGAGCCACTGATAATCTCTGGGAGTGTGGGTGGTGCTAAGGTAGAATAACTGCTCTTCTATAGGCAACCCTAACTATGAGCTAAAGAGAGCTAATGAGAATTGCAAGTGAAATCATTGCTGGTAGACTGCAAAACGGTGATATATGTTGTGCTTATTTGGTAAACGGTGCAAAATGATAAGAAATATTAGTGGTGATGGCGTTTTATATTATTTAGTCTCTCATTAAGGTGGATCTGTATAATTTGCACAGAACAGCAGTTGTCTTGTTTAGCATTCAAAGTAATTCCTCATTTACAATTCATTCTTTACAATTTCCTGTTTTTAGAATGCATATGTAAAAAGGTGTCCTAAAATAAACATATTCTCTGAGCAACATCCACTTTTTACAATGCCCACCGATCACTGTGCCACATGGGGTCTATTTATAAAGCAAGCAGTGATGCAACTTTTAACAAACATTTACTGGTGGGGAAGCAATCGTGATTTAAAACGTATGCACCTGCAAGATTTACATGCAGTGAATGACAGATTTATGATTTTATAAACATGCTCCTTTGTGTGGTACACATTTCTTACAGGTAACTTTCCCTACTGTGAAAGGGCAGTTGGTTGTGTTTGCCTTCAATGTCAAATGTTCTCAGTGATCCCCTAACCTGTGGTAGACAGTGGAGCACATATTTTGTGAACACTGCTCTTGCTTAAGGAGCCACTCAAGGAGTGTTGTCACCCTAGAACAGCAAATGCACATTCAGGCTTTTACTAGATCACCAGGTAGAAAAAGGAGATATGAAGGGCACAGGTTATGCACACAATGAAGGAATGATTTAATGAATTTAAATTTTAGGGTTTAGAAAATTGTTCATAACAAAAAATAATTTTAAAAAATGCCAAAACTATTCTCCCCAAAAATCTTGTTCAAATTTGCACAAAAACTAGGGAAAAATACAAAACAGATACAAAAGAGATACATAGAGATACAACAAATATAATGAAAAAAGTTGTAATTGCCCTTACAGGACTGTAGGCTGATATTTTATTCTTACTCTAATATTTTATTCTTACGCTTATCTAGCCTAGTGCATTTTTCTCTAAAAAAAATACTTTAACCTTTTATTTTACCCTTTTTTCCGGGACCAATTATTCTTCTTCAAATATATAATATTTTTTTTTTTTAGCATGTCAAATTTTTATTGAAAGACATAAGAAGGAATCATTACACAAAGATCCTTTGTCAGTACATATTCATGTGTCATGTTTCAGTTTGCAGACTGAGATCTATACTTGTACCATTAAGTATATTCACACTCTAAAGAAAGACAATAAAACAATGGAAAAAGTGCGATATCAGACCATGACCTTGTGATGGATGTCCCATCGCTTGTGAACTGTATGTCCCTGTAGCCCCTAGGGTCGGTACTGTTGAGAGGAGGCCCGTTTGAGCCAGTGAGGGTAATTGTAGTTGTAATTGTAATTGTGGGCCTATGGAGGGGCATTATCTTCCTACTACCTGTGGCAACCGTGGTTCAGGGCTGGGGGTCAGGGCTCAGGACGTCTAATGGTCCTAGGGTGCCGGTCAGCTTTGCATCAAGGTACCATTTAGAGCAGTGCTCCCCAACCTTTTTATCACCGGGGACCGGTCAACGTTTGATAATTTTACCGCGGCCCGCTGAGGGGGGACTCCCGCGTGGGAAGCGGCCACCTCTGCAAACCCATGTACTCGGAACAGAGCATCTGCGTTACTGTGGAGGAGACCCGACCTATGTCGCACCACAAAAGTAAAGGGCTGTAGGGACAAAAACCATCTCGTGACCCGAGTGTTCTTGTCCCTGTTGGTGTGCATCCACTTTAACGGAGCATGGTCCGTAACCAGGGTAAACCGTCTCCCCAACAAATAGTAGCGGAGTGTTTCTACTGCCCACTTAATCGCCAAACACTCCTTTTCCACTGTGGCATAGCGCTGTTCTCGAGGTAACAACTTCCGACTCAAATATAGAACAGGATGTTCCTCATCACCCACATATTGGGACAAAACTGCACCCAAACCCACCTCTGAGGCATCGGTCTGGAGAAAGAACTCCTTCCTAAAGTCGGGAGTCACAAGCACAGGTTGGGCACAAAGCGCTGCCCGCAGACCAGCAAAGGCTTCCTCAGCCTCGCTGTTCCACTTTACCGTGTCTGGACTTCTGGCTTTAATAAGGTCAGTGAGCGGAGCAGCCCTCGTAGCGAAGTGAGGAATAAACCTCCGATAGTAGCCTACAATCCCCAAAAAGGCTCTGACTTGTTTTTTCCTCAGCTGTCTGGGCCAGCTCTGTATAGCTCCTATCTTGTTCATTTGTGGTTTAACAAGTCCTCTGCCAACCAGATAACCCAAGTATCTAGCCTCAGCTAGGCCCAATGCACATTTGTAGGAATAGATCCACGGACCGGTACCGGTCCGCGGCCCGGGGGTTGGGGACCACTGATTTAGAGAACTGAAAAATGGACATCAAATCTAGCAGCTGTGGCATTGTAAATGCCGCTGCCACATAAGATGTCCACGTGTCGAAGAAAACCTTTGTTCGCGCATGTTTAAATTTTGTGTCCAATTTGTCCAGCATTAAAATACGGTTTATTAGGGGGAGAAATGTTTCCATAGAGGGGGGTTCCGGATCTATCCATTTGCATAGTATTGCCTTCTTAGCCGTCAGAAGACAAATATGTTCCCAGCGAGTTGGGCAAGAGGGAGGACTATCCGTGGACTGTGGGAGAGCGTGCAGTAAACAAAAGGCTGGGGACATTGTTCAAATATATAATATTATCACAATGCAATATTATAGTTCCCTTACAGTAAAGAGAAAAGGAAACAGTTATGTAACATACATCTATACACTGTAGAATACTTAATTGTACTTTAAACAAACATTCTTGGATTTGCCATCTGTTTTTAATTTACAGAGGAAATACCTAAAAAGGCTTTTAGGCATTTTCTACTGGACTGTGGTAATTCGATATATCTTCCCTGTTACATTGCTGCTCTTTCTGTCTTAATGAGAAAAAGCCTGAGTGAGACATGGTGGATTATTTATCAAACAGAAACATTGTGGAGTACATCCTATCCAGCATGTACTCCATTTTATAGGGTTGCACAAATTGCACGGTCCACCTGTGCTTTTGCTTACAACATGTTTTAATAGTACAGAAAGATACCAGTCTATTTAGTATTGTTGAAAATAGGCAAAATTAGTGAATGGTCTTGAACTATAAAATTGAAGATCTAAAAAAATGTAACAATGTAACTATTGTCTTAAATTACTGTTAAAAAAATGAGTGTGCATCCTGGTATGAGGTTACCTAAGCACTCCTGTGCCTAAGGCCTCGTTCCCACCAGACACAGTGTGTTCTGGCCCGATTCTGTCCAGAACGCAGTGCATTGCATTGCGGCCGGCTCACTATGTTGTGGGGCAGAAGGGGGCATGGTGGTCCATTGAAGTGAATGGCACCATTGCCACGCCCTCCAGCCACAATGCGATCGGCCGCATGGGAACGCAAGGCACATTATGCTTGCGGTCTGGTACAAACAAAATGCTGAAAGGATCCAGAATCAGGCGGGAACGCACTGTGTCTGGTGTGAACGAGGTCTTAAGCCTCGTATTGTATATCAGCACACCTCCAAATTTTTGCTCATTTGGAGAGACTGTCCCTTATTGGGAACCAAATCCCTCTGCTACTCTTTCTTCTGATGCACAGATATCTATAAAAAGGCTTTATTTAACTAACAAAAGAGTTATCCTGCAATAAAACATTCATCCTAACTGCTAATTATCTTGTTTGCTATTTTGATAAAGGAAAAGTAATGGTGGGGAAAAAACTATTCAGTTTAACTAATTATTTTGGCATATACATTCTTAATGGTCCACATAACTGGGCGCTCGGCAGGGGTGTATCCGTTGCCTGAATATATTGAACTAGAAGGTGTCCCTCTCTCATCTCAGGAAGTTAGGAGGTATAATCGGCATTGTGAGATCACCTAAGGTACATCTGCCTCTGACCAATATTCTTAGGAGATTTAGAATGAGATTTGGTGATGTCACTTTGCTGAAGACACTAAGATGAGGAAGCAAAAGCCCTGCCTCTACCAAGTTGCCAGCTCCCACATAGAACAAGGCATGGTAAATCAGTAATGTAGAAAAGATTAGCTGCATGGAGACCACAAGCAATATTGGTGGCTAGTCCATTGCCCTCAGCCTGCCTCTTTGGGTACAGCTTTCCCAGTTCATTTCCGCTTTAACATATTCTAATATTGCTATATAATGATTGGGACAGGATCACAAGTTAAGCAAAACAAACGACAAACGCACTCAACACTTTGTTACCAGTTATACAGTAAGGTGCACACGAAATGGGCTTTGAACAGTAAAACAGCAGAAAGGCATCATGGCACACTCACAAACCAGCATGTAAAACAACTTGTCTCACCACTAAGGATAATGACAGAGGTTTGGATACACAGGGAGGTTAATCGATTAGTTGGCCAATTATTTTTTTCGATTAATCGACTAATCGGATAAAAAAATACCATCTTTTATTAAAAATACACAAATGGAGTTTTACAAACATAAAATTTATTTCAGAATAAAACTGCATGCAGTTTTCTGTAATCGCACCACACTGGAATGCACGGCATTGCAGTACCACGCGTTCCAGTGTGGGCAATCACACTATGGGCTGGAAGCGCGTTTTGGTTGCCATTGAAATTAATGGCACCGCATGGCACAATGCACAGCAGAATTTATCAGACCAAAATCAAAAACTACTTTTTCCCAACTTTAAAAAAAATGAAAATAATTTTATGTATTATATTAGATATTTTAATTAGTTTAATGGATTTGAAATAATCTGAATTGAAAAACTCCAAGCCAATATAGTAAAATAACCAACCTTTTCTTTAAAATAACACACCAAAATTGGCGCAATCGTCTTTTTCTTTCATGTGCCCGACTTATGTTTCTGTTAGTGTGCGCATGTTCGCAGGGGACTTTTTTTTATCATTCAATGTTTATTAAAGTTTTTCAGTTACAAAGACAAGAAGAACAAAAAAAAAAACATTCCAATCCAATACACATTTAAATCATAAAGCTAGGTATCTTTAAATCATAAACAGTGACAGGCTAATGGCTCAAGACCTAAGGCCTAAGGGTGTGTCATAATTTTTGTCAATAAGTTTAACCATAGGAGGGAGATTCTGCAGAAAAGAAAAACAATGTGAATAGAAATAAAGATAACCAGCTGCAGGCGGGGAAATAGGACACGGAATCCGCAGGTGGATACAGTAAACAATGGCATGTGTACCTTAGAATGATAGAGAAACATAAAATATTAATCAGGGATATAGTTACTATACTGTCTGCACGTAAGTAGAAGATTCCTTAAACTCAAGCCAAGGTCGCTATGTTGCTTCAAATTTATTAGAGCGATCATATAGTGAGTGGGTCAATTCTTCCATCGATCTGGGGAATTCCAGTGTTTTGGGATGAGGAATTTCGCTGTATTTCGCTGTATTAAGCATATGCGGTATTAAAAATTGCATATAGAAACGTAACGACATTGAGGAGTAGTGCAATAGGTAGAACAGTGGATCAAGTTGAAGAGAAATATTCTTAATGGAAGAAATGAGGTGGATGACCTGTGACCAGAAAGGCCCAAGTAGGGGGTATGTCCACCATACACGGAAGCTAGTTGCTTTTGCACTACATTGATTCCAGCATGTGTCCGGTGTAGAGGGTTGCATAGAGTGGATTCATACGGGTGTGTAGTACCAGCGGGCCAAAAAATTAAACAAGGATTCGATAATCCGAGTGCTAATGGACACAGTTGAGTTGGCCTGAAGAATGTAACATTTCTGCTTAAGGTCAATTTATTTTTCCCATTGAGTAATGTAAGTTTTGTGTATTCAAGGCCAGTAGAGTTTTGTACAATTGTGAGATGCCAAGAGACGGGGGCATTGAAGAATTGGAAAGACGTTTCAGTGGATGAAGGTCCTTCAATGATTGAGGTTGGTGATTGAGTGAGGTAAAAGCTATCAATATCTCCAGGAGTCGAAGGGGTAAGTGCCCCATTTTGCCTGGAGTTGTGGTAAGGAGAGTAGACTGGTGTCTGGGCATACGTCAAGCAATCTTAGGGTGGAGGAGGATGACCATTTAAGAATTTCCGTGTTTTGTAATCCTGGTGCAAAGTAGGTGTGTCCAGTGAGTGGCATTAGAGGAGAGTTATAATGTAATAATAAGCGCCTCTAGCACCTGTCCTAGATTTGGAGAGTGGTGCCCATTAGAGGTGATGAATCAGTAGCCAAACTCATATGTGTGGGCGGAATCCACAAAGCCGTGTGCAGGGTCTGTTCCGATAATGCGTATTCTAAGTCAACACACTGTTTGACAGTTTTATGGAAGCACCAATCTAGAGCTCTGTTCAAGTTTACTGCTTGATGATGCATGGCAAAATCAGGTATCGCAACACCCCTTTTACATTTGTCTCGGATCAGAACCAAATGGGATATTCTTGCCCCTGATCTGTTCCATATAAATCTACGGACTACTAACTTTAAAGTATGTAGATAAGAAGGGGGTAGCGCGATAGGAAAAGATTGGAACAGGTACAATACTCTTGGTAAAATGTTCATTTTGATGGCGTTACCCAATAAGGACAGTAGGGTCTGTGATTACACAAGTGGATGAGGTCATTTTTTAATGCCATGCAATATCGGTAGATAGTTGGCTTGGTAAAGGTCCGAATTACGGGGAGGGTCAAGTGGATACCTAAGTATTTAATCTTTCCGGGTTGCCACACAAAGGACATAGTGTTTAAGGGCTGAGGCTTCTGAAGGGGGAACAGTGAGGTTTAGTATTTTGTATTTGGTCAGATTAATCTTAAAATTGGAAATTTTGCCGAAGTATTCTAATTTCTGCAATAAGTTAGGTAAAGAGATTTAGGGGTTGGTAAGAAAAAACTAAATGTCATCTGCATAGGCAGCTAATTTGTGTTCTCTTTTACCAACAACAATACCTGTGATGTTAGAGTTGTGCCTAATAGAGATTAAAAGAGGTTCAAGGGTTAGGAGAAATAACAAAGGGGACAGTGCACAGCCTTGGCGAGTGCCATTGTGGAGAGTGAAACTGAGAGAGAGAAGGCCGTTCATTTCAATTTGTGTCATGGGCTCCGAATATAAAGTTTTTATACTGCTCAAAAATCTGGGGCCAAATCCTATCAGGATATCCATCCTATAAGGGAGGCATGTAGATAATCCCAGTCCACCCTGTCAAATGCCTTTTTGGCATCGGTGGAGAGTAGCAGAGAGGGCCTAGGATTACGAGAAGCATGACTTATCAGCGTGATAGCTCTTTGGGTGTTATCTCTGGCCTCCCTACCAGGGATAAAACTTGTCTGATACAGGGAGGGTAGGAGCGAGTTAAGTTTCAGGGCCAAAACCTTAGCGTACAATTTAATGTCAGCATTAGGAAGGGAGATCAGGCGGTAACTACATGTCGTCGGATCTTTGCCAGGTTTAGGAAAAACCGATAGGTGGGCATGGAGAGTAGAAGGGATCAGGGCCGTGCCGTCCGAAAGGGTATTTACAAAATCGCATAGATGTGGGACTAACTTTTGTTGTAAGGTATTGTAATACTTGAGGGAGAACCCATCAGGGCCCGGGTTCTTACCAGCGGCTTCCAAGGTCGACAGTGATAGTTGCTTCCATTGCTTCCTGAGAAGATGGGTCCAATCTTATGTTATAGAGGCTTGCATAGAAATCTCGGAAGGCAAGGGCTTTTTCAACAGAGGAGTACATCAAACTGTCGTTTTCATATTTAATTTTCGGAACTTATGTTTGCACTTCTTTTTTCTTTTAAGATCCGAGCAAGCATCTTGCACGGTTTATTGCCTAATTCATATGATTTGTGGGAGAGGTACATCAGAGACCTTTTATATTTTGGAGGTTAAAACATTACGTAGTTCCTCTCGTGTTTGCGCCAATGTAAGTTGAGTTGCTCGCGCCAATGAGCATTTGTGTGATCGTTCAAGGTCTTGAATTTTAGCCACTAGCGCCGAGATCCTATGCGTGACCTCTTTTTTTCTAGAGCCGTGTGCAATGAGGGAACCTCTAATGCAGGCTTTGTGTGCCTCACATAGGATTACCCTTATCGACGAGGATATCTGTACCTCATTCATGCGCACTCACAAGCTTTCTGTGGCCTGTTCGGCTCAGAAATAAGGTTATAAAATCTTGACTTGCTGGTACCGTAGCCCGACCCTCCTGCATAGGATTTTTCCTGATAGGCCCTCGCATTGCTGGCGCTGTCTGACCGTAGAGGGTACCCACCTTCATATCTGGTGGAGCTGCCCGTTATTGTTACCTTTCTGGTACCGTGTCTTTGCCCTTTATAATCAGGTAATGGCAACTACCCTGGAACCTTCCCCTAAAGTAGCTCTTCTATCTATTCTACCTGGCTCCCTTGCTTCGGTTAAGAAGGACCTACTTCGTTTCTTTTTGGCTGCTGCCCGAAAGATTGTCCCTTGCCACTGGAACACTGTGGTGACCCCGACCGTGCAGGAGTGGATTGCTGAATTGTGCCTGATAATGCGCTTTGAAGAGCTGACGGCCTCCCTACATGACCGTCAGCCTCAATGTACAACCTTGTGGACCCCTTGGATTTTGTATATGGACTTTGCTGCATTTCTGGCCTTGTGACCTGTCTGGTGGCTCCTCTGTGGGTCTATGACTGATGCACCGCCTCTGATAAAGTTAATAAATCCGCTCATTGTTCTATTTGTGCAATTGGGTCCTGTGGAGCTTCCCTCCCCTCCTCCTTGAGTGTTCTTTTTCTGTATCTTTCTTTCTTGCCCTGCTGCTTCTCTTTACTGGCTTCCCTTCTCCCTATTGACTTGTTTTCTGGGTCTTGTGTTCCCTGTATACTTTCCCTCTTCTCTTCTTTTTTTGATATTGCTTAGTTCTCTGGGATACAACACAGTCAAATTTTTTGCCTATTTGCTTCCCGATGGAGAGGCACTCTGCTACTGATGTGGCATGACGTTATTCCTCCATCACATGACTTGAATTTTGTATTTGACATTGCATACGAAATGTGATCAGGACAGGGGGATAATGTGTGTTTTTTTCTATACCAATGTCTCATGATGGATTATGACTGCAAGCTCCTGTACTGTGTTGTTCTCCATTCTTTTCCATTGTTTGTATTTTTGTACTAAAATGCTTAATAAAGTCTTATTATTTAAAAAAAAAAGTAGTCTATTCTGGCGTAAGTATTGTGAAGGGGCGAAAATATGGTATAGACCCGCTAGCGGGTTAAGAATTCGCCAGGTATCCATCAGTTGCAGGCGATGGAGGGATTTCTTAATGATGCTCAGATTAGAAAAAGAAATGTGGGATCGTTCTGAGGAGTCCATAAGGGGGTCTAACTGTACATTAAAGTCACTCGCTATGAGGAGAATACCTTCCTGAAAATCAGAAAGTGGGTCTCTTGTATAAATGCAACATCACTCTTCAGCTTATATAAATCCCTTAGGAGGGCATGGCATTTGTAAGGGAAGTTCAAGCCACTAATGTTGTATGAAATCATCTTAAGGGTAGCCATTAGCGTTCACAAAGAGCATCGCACCAGTACA